>NW_026610896.1:0-150982 GCF_029499605.1 Hyla sarda
CCTGTCATCATACATACATTATAGAGAACCTGTCATCATACATCAATCATACATTATAGAGAACCTGTCATCATACATACATCCACCATACATTATAGAGAACCTGTCATCATACATACATCCACCATAAATTATAGAGAACCTGTCATCATACATATATCCATCATACATTATAGAGAACCTGTCATCATACATCCATCCATCATACATTATAGAGAACCTGTCATCATACATACATACATACATCATACATTATAGAGAACCTGTCATCATACATACATCCATCATACATTATAGAGAACCTGTCATCATAAATACATCCATCATACATTATAGAGAACCTGTCATCATACATCCATCATACATTATAGAGAACCTGTCATCATACATCCATCATACATTATAGAGAACCTGTCATCATACATCCATCATACATTATAGAGAACCTGTCATCATACATCCATCATACATTATAGAGAACCTGTCATCATACATACATCATACATTATAGAGAACCTGTCGTCATACATACATCCATCATACATTATAGAGAACCTGTCATCATACATACATTATAGAGAACCTGTCATCATACATACATCCATCATACATTATAGAGAACCTGTCATCATACAGACACCCATCATACATTATAGAGAACCTGTCATCATACATACATCCATCATACATTATAGAGAACCTGTCATCATACATTCATCATACATTATAGAGAACCTGTCATCATACATCCATCCATCATACATTATAGAGAACTTGTCATCATACATACATCCATCATACATTATAGAGAACCTGTCATCATACATACATACATCATACATTATAGAGAACATGTCATCATACATACATCGTACATTATAGAGAACCTGTCATCATACATACATCGTACATTATAGAGAACCTGTCATCATACATACATTATAGAGAACCTGTCATCATACATACATCCATCATACATTATAGAGAACCTGTCATCATACATACATCCATCATACATTATAGAGAACCTGTCATTATACATACATTATAGAGAACCTGTCATCATACATACATCATACATTATAGAGAACCTGTCATCATACATACATCCATCATACATTATAGAGAACCTGTCATCATACATACATCCATCATACATTATAGAGAACCTGTCATTATACATACATTATAGAGAACCTGTCATCATACGTACATCATACATTATAGAGAACCTGTCATCATACATACATACATCATACATTATAGAGAACCTGTCATCATACATACATACATACATCATACATTATAGAGAACCTGTCATCATACATACATCCATCATACATTATAGAGAACCTGTCATCATACATACATCATACATTATAGAGAACCTGTCATCATACATACATCATACATTATAGAGAACCTGTCATCATACATACATCATACATTATAGAGAACCTGTCATCATGCATCCATCATACATTATAGAGAACCTGTCATCATACATACATCATCATACATTATAGAGAACCTGTCATCATACATACATCCACCATACATTATAGAGAACTTGTCATCATACATACATCCATCATACATTATAGAGAACCTGTCATCATACATACATACATCACACATTATAGAGAACCTGTCATCATACATACATCCATCATACATTATAGAGAACCTGTCATCATACATACATCCATCATACATTATAGAGAACCTGTCATCATACATACATCATACATTATAGAGAACCTGTCATCATACATACATCGTACATTATAGAGAACCTGTCATCATAAAGACATCCATCATACATTATAGAGAACCTGTCATCATACATCCATCATACATTATAGAGAACCTGTCATCATACATACATCATACATTATAGAGAACCTGTCATCATACATACATCCATCATACATTATAGAGAACCTGTCATCATACATACATCCATCATACATTATAGAGAACCTGTCATCATAAAGACATCCATCATACATTATAGAGAACCTGTCATCATACATACATCATACATTATAGAGAACCTGTCATCATACATACATCCATCATACATTATAGAGAACCTGTCATCATACATACATCCATCATACATTATAGAGAACCTGTCATCATAAAGACATCCATCATACATTATAGAGAACCTGTCATCATACATACATCATACATTATAGAGAACCTGTCATCATACATACATCCATCATACATTATAGAGAACCTGTCATCATACATACATCCATCATACATTATAGAGAACCTGTCATCATACATACATCATACATTATAGAGAACCTGTCATCATACATACATCGTACATTATAGAGAACCTGTCATCATACAGACATCCATCATACATTATAGAGAACCTGTCATCATACATCCATCCATCATACATTATAGAGAACCTGTCATCATACATACATCCACCATACATTATAGAGAACCTGTCATCATACATACATCCATCATACATTATAGAGAATCTGTCATCATACATACATCCATCATACATTATAGAGAACCTGTCATCATACATACATAAATCAAAGATTATAGAGAACCTGTCATCATACATACATCCATCATACATTATAGAGAACCTGTCATTATACATCCATCATACATTATAGAGAACCTGTCATCATACATACATCTATCATACATTATAGAGAACCTGTCATCATACATACATCATACATTATAGAGAACCTGTCATCATACATACATCCATCATACATTATAGAGAACCTGTCATCATACATCCATCATACATTATAGAGAACCTGTCATCATACATACATCATCATACATTATAGAGAACCTGTCATCATACATCCATCATACATTATAGAGAACCTGTCATCATACATCCATCATACATTATAGAGAACCTGTCATCATACATACATACATCATACATTATAGAGAACCTGGCATCATACATACATACACACATACATCATACATTATAGAGAACCTGTCATCATACATACATACATCATACATTATAGAGAACCTGTCATCATACATCCACCATACATTATAGAGAACCTGTCATCATACAGACATCCATCATACATTATAGAGAACCTGTCATCATACATCCATCCATCATACATTATAGAGAACCTGTCATCATACATCCATCCATCATACATTATAGAGAACCTGTCATCCTACATCCATCATACATTATAGAGAACCTGTCATCATACATATATCATACATTATAGAGAACCTGTCATCATACATCCATCATACATTATAGAGAACCTGTCATCATACATACATCATACATTATAGAGAACCTGTCATCATACATACATCCATCATACATTATAGAGAACCTGTCATCATACATACATACATCATACATTATAGAGAACCTGTCATCATACATACATACATACATACATAATACATTATAGAGAACCTGTCATCATACATCCATCATACATTATAGAGAACCTGTCATCATACATCCATCCATCATACATTATAGAGAACCTGTCATCATACATCCATCATACATTATAGAGAACCTGTCATCATACATCCATCATACATTATAGAGAACCTGTCATCATACATACATACATCATACATTATAGAGATCCTGTCATCATACATACATCCATCATACATTATAGAGAACCTGTCATCATACATACATCCATCATACATTATAGAGAACCTGTCATCATACATACATCCATCATACATTATAGAGAACCTGTCATCATACATCCATCCATCATACATTATAGAGAACCTGTCATCATACATCCATCATACATTATAGAGAACCTGTCATCATACATCCATCATACATTATAGAGAACCTGTCATCATACATCCATCATCATACATTATAGAGAACCTGTCATCATACATACATTATAGAGAACCTGTCATCATACATCCATCATACATTATAGAGAACCTGTCATCATACATACATCATACATTATAGAGAACCTGTCATCATACATACATCATACATTATAGAGAACCTGTCATCATGCAGACATCCATCATACATTATAGAGAACCTGTCATCATACATACATCCATCATACATTATAGAGAACCTGTCATCATACATACATACATACATCATACATTATAGAGAACCTGTCATCATACATACATCCATCATACATTATAGAGAACCTGTTATCATACATACATCATACATTATAGAGAACCTGTCATCATACATACATCGTACATTATAGAGAACCTGTCATCATACAGACATCCATCATACATTATAGAGAACCTGTCATCATACATACATCCATCATACATTATAGAGAACCTGTCATCCTACATACATCCATCATACATTATAGAGAACCTGTCATCATACATACATCCATCATACATTATAGAGAACCTGTCATCATACATACATCCATCATACATTATAGAGAACCTGTCATCATACATACATCAATCATACATTATAGAGAACCTGTCATCATACATCCATCCATCATACATTATAGAGAACCTGTCATCATACATCCATCATACATTATAGAGAACCTGTCATCATACATCCATCATACATTATAGAGAACCTGTCATCATACATCCATCATACATTATAGAGAACCTGTCATCATACATACATTATAGAGAACCTGTCATCATACATACATCATACATTATAGAGAACCTGTCGTCATACATACATCCATCATACATTATAGAGAACCTGTCATCATACATACATTATAGAGAACCTGTCATCATACATACATCCATCATACATTATAGAGAACCTGTCATCATACATACATCATCATACATTATAGAGAACCTGTCATCATACATACATCCATCATACATTATAGAGAACCTGTCATCATACATATATCCATCATACATTATAGAGAACCTGTCATCATACATCCATCCATCATACATTATAGAGATCCTGTCATCATACATACATCATCATACATTATAGAGAACCTGTCATCATACATACATACGTCCATCATACATTATAGAGAACCTGTCATCATACATACATCCATCATACATTATAGAGAACCTGTCATCATACATACATCATACATTATAGAGAACCTGTCATCATACATACATCATACATTATAGAGAACCTGTCATCATACATACATCATCATACATTATAGAGATCCTGTCATCATACATACATCCATCATACATTATAGAGAACCTGTCATCATACATCCATCATACATTATAGAGAACCTGTCATCATACATACATACATCATACATTATAGAGAACCTGTCATCATACATCCATCATACATTATAGAGAACCTGTCATCATACATACATCATACATTATAGAGAACCTGTCATCATACATACATCATACATTATAGAGAACCTGTCATCATACATCCATCATACATTATAGAGAACCTTCCATCATACATTAGAGAACCTGTCATCATACATCCATCATAGATTATAGAGAACCTGTCATCATACATACATCCATCATACATTATAGAGAACCTGTCATCATACATACATCCATCATACATTATAGAGAACCTGTCATCATACATCCATCATACATTATAGAGAACCTGTCATCATACATACATCATACATTATAGAGAATCTGTCATCATACATACATCATACATTATAGAGAACCTGTTATCATACATACATCCATCATACATTATAGAGAATCTGTCATCATACATACATCATACATTATAGAGAACCTGTTATCATACATACATCATCATACATTATAGAGATCCTGTCATCATACATTATAGAGAACTTGTCATCATACATACATCCACCATACATTATAGAGAACCTGTTATCATACATACATCCATCATACATTATAGAGAACCTGTCATCATACATACATAAATCAAAGATTATAGAGAACCTGTCATCATACATACATCCATCATACATTATAGAGAACCTGTCATTATACATCCATCATACATTATAGAGAACCTGTCATCATACATACATCTATCATACATTATAGAGAACCTGTCATCATACATACATCATACATTATAGAGAACCTGTCATCATACATACATCCATCATACATTATAGAGAACCTGTCATCATACATCCATCATACATTATAGAGAACCTGTCATCATACATACATCATCATACATTATAGAGAACCTGTCATCATACATCCATCATACATTATAGAGAACCTGTCATCATACATCCATCATACATTATAGAGAACCTGTCATCATACATACATACATCATACATTATAGAGAACCTGGCATCATACATACATACACACATGCATCATACATTATAGAGAACCTGTCATCATACATACATACATCATACATTATAGAGAACCTGTCATCATACATCCACCATACATTATAGAGAACCTGTCATCATACAGACATCCATCATACATTATAGAGAACCTGTCATCATACATCCATCCATCATACATTATAGAGAACCTGTCATCATACATCCATCCATCATACATTATAGAGAACCTGTCATCCTACATCCATCATACATTATAGAGAACCTGTCATCATACATACATCCATCATACATTATAGAGAACCTGTCATCATACATACATACATCATACATTATAGAGAACCTGTCATCATACATACATACATACATACATAATACATTATAGAGAACCTGTCATCATACATCCATCATACATTATAGAGAACCTGTCATCATACATCCATCCATCATACATTATAGAGAACCTGTCATCATACATCCATCATACATTATAGAGAACCTGTCATCATACATCCATCATACATTATAGAGAACCTGTCATCATACATACATACATCATACATTATAGAGATCCTGTCATCATACATACATCCATCATACATTATAGAGAACCTGTCATCATACATACATCCATCATACATTATAGAGAACCTGTCATTATACATACATTATAGAGAACCTGTCATCATACATACATCATACATTATAGAGAACCTGTCATCATACATACATCCATCATACATTATAGAGAACCTGTCATCATACATACATACATACATCATACATTATAGAGAACCTGTCATCATACATACATCCATCATACATTATAGAGAACCTGTCATCATACATACATCATACATTATAGAGAACCTGTCATCATACATACATCATACATTATAGAGAACCTGTCATCATACATACATCATACATTATAGAGAACCTGTCATCATGCATCCATCATACATTATAGAGAACCTGTCATCATACATACATCATCATACATTATAGAGAACCTGTCATCATACATACATCCACCATACATTATAGAGAACTTGTCATCATACATACATCCATCATACATTATAGAGAACCTGTCATCATACATACATACATCACACATTATAGAGAACCTGTCATCATACATACATCCATCATACATTATAGAGAACCTGTCATCATACATACATCCATCATACATTATAGAGAACCTGTCATCATACATACATCATACATTATAGAGAACCTGTCATCATACATACATCGTACATTATAGAGAACCTGTCATCATAAAGACATCCATCATACATTATAGAGAACCTGTCATCATACATCCATCATACATTATAGAGAACCTGTCATCATACATACATCATACATTATAGAGAACCTGTCATCATACATACATCCATCATACATTATAGAGAACCTGTCATCATACATACATCCATCATACATTATAGAGAACCTGTCATCATAAAGACATCCATCATACATTATAGAGAACCTGTCATCATACATACATCATACATTATAGAGAACCTGTCATCATACATACATCCATCATACATTATAGAGAACCTGTCATCATACATACATCCATCATACATTATAGAGAACCTGTCATCATAAAGACATCCATCATACATTATAGAGAACCTGTCATCATACATACATCATACATTATAGAGAACCTGTCATCATACATACATCCATCATACATTATAGAGAACCTGTCATCATACATACATCCATCATACATTATAGAGAACCTGTCATCATACATACATCATACATTATAGAGAACCTGTCATCATACATACATCGTACATTATAGAGAACCTGTCATCATACAGACATCCATCATACATTATAGAGAACCTGTCATCATACATACATCCATCATACATTATAGAGAACCTGTCATCATACATACATCCACCATACATTATAGAGAACCTGTCATCATACATACATCCATCATACATTATAGAGAATCTGTCATCATACATACATCCATCATACATTATAGAGAACCTGTCATCATACATACATAAATCAAAGATTATAGAGAACCTGTCATCATACATACATCCATCATACATTATAGAGAACCTGTCATTATACATCCATCATACATTATAGAGAACCTGTCATCATACATACATCTATCATACATTATAGAGAACCTGTCATCATACATACATCATACATTATAGAGAACCTGTCATCATACATACATCCATCATACATTATAGAGAACCTGTCATCATACATCCATCATACATTATAGAGAACCTGTCATCATACATACATCATCATACATTATAGAGAACCTGTCATCATACATCCATCATACATTATAGAGAACCTGTCATCATACATCCATCATACATTATAGAGAACCTGTCATCATACATACATACATCATACATTATAGAGAACCTGGCATCATACATACATACACACATACATCATACATTATAGAGAACCTGTCATCATACATACATACATCATACATTATAGAGAACCTGTCATCATACATCCACCATACATTATAGAGAACCTGTCATCATACAGACATCCATCATACATTATAGAGAACCTGTCATCATACATCCATCCATCATACATTATAGAGAACCTGTCATCATACATCCATCCATCATACATTATAGAGAACCTGTCATCCTACATCCATCATACATTATAGAGAACCTGTCATCATACATACATCCATCATACATTATAGAGAACCTGTCATCATACATACATACATCATACATTATAGAGAACCTGTCATCATACATACATACATACATACATAATACATTATAGAGAACCTGTCATCATACATCCATCATACATTATAGAGAACCTGTCATCATACATCCATCCATCATACATTATAGAGAACCTGTCATCATACATCCATCATACATTATAGAGAACCTGTCATCATACATCCATCATACATTATAGAGAACCTGTCATCATACATACATACATCATACATTATAGAGATCCTGTCATCATACATACATCCATCATACATTATAGAGAACCTGTCATCATACATACATCCATCATACATTATAGAGAACCTGTCATCATACATACATCCATCATACATTATAGAGAACCTGTCATCATACATCCATCCATCATACATTATAGAGAACCTGTCATCATACATCCATCATACATTATAGAGAACCTGTCATCATACATCCATCATACATTATAGAGAACCTGTCATCATACATCCATCATCATACATTATAGAGAACCTGTCATCATACATACATTATAGAGAACCTGTCATCATACATCCATCATACATTATAGAGAACCTGTCATCATACATACATCATACATTATAGAGAACCTGTCATCATACATACATCATACATTATAGAGAACCTGTCATCATGCAGACATCCATCATACATTATAGAGAACCTGTCATCATACATACATCCATCATACATTATAGAGAACCTGTCATCATACATACATACATACATCATACATTATAGAGAACCTGTCATCATACATACATCCATCATACATTATAGAGAACCTGTTATCATACATACATCATACATTATAGAGAACCTGTCATCATACATACATCGTACATTATAGAGAACCTGTCATCATACAGACATCCATCATACATTATAGAGAACCTGTCATCATACATACATCCATCATACATTATAGAGAACCTGTCATCCTACATACATCCATCATACATTATAGAGAACCTGTCATCATACATACATCCATCATACATTATAGAGAACCTGTCATCATACATACATCCATCATACATTATAGAGAACCTGTCATCATACATACATCAATCATACATTATAGAGAACCTGTCATCATACATCCATCCATCATACATTATAGAGAACCTGTCATCATACATCCATCATACATTATAGAGAACCTGTCATCATACATCCATCATACATTATAGAGAACCTGTCATCATACATCCATCATACATTATAGAGAACCTGTCATCATACATACATTATAGAGAACCTGTCATCATACATACATCATACATTATAGAGAACCTGTCGTCATACATACATCCATCATACATTATAGAGAACCTGTCATCATACATACATTATAGAGAACCTGTCATCATACATACATCCATCATACATTATAGAGAACCTGTCATCATACATACATCATCATACATTATAGAGAACCTGTCATCATACATACATCCATCATACATTATAGAGAACCTGTCATCATACATATATCCATCATACATTATAGAGAACCTGTCATCATACATCCATCCATCATACATTATAGAGATCCTGTCATCATACATACATCATCATACATTATAGAGAACCTGTCATCATACATACATACGTCCATCATACATTATAGAGAACCTGTCATCATACATACATCCATCATACATTATAGAGAACCTGTCATCATACATACATCATACATTATAGAGAACCTGTCATCATACATACATCATACATTATAGAGAACCTGTCATCATACATACATCATCATACATTATAGAGATCCTGTCATCATACATACATCCATCATACATTATAGAGAACCTGTCATCATACATCCATCATACATTATAGAGAACCTGTCATCATACATACATACATCATACATTATAGAGAACCTGTCATCATACATCCATCATACATTATAGAGAACCTGTCATCATACATACATCATACATTATAGAGAACCTGTCATCATACATCCATCATACATTATAGAGAACCTGTCATCATACATCCATCATACATTATAGAGAACCTTCCATCATACATTATAGAGAACCTGTCATCATACATCCATCATAGATTATAGAGAACCTGTCATCATACATACATCCATCATACATTATAGAGAACCTGTCATCATACATACATCCATCATACATTATAGAGAACCTGTCATCATACATCCATCATACATTATAGAGAACCTGTCATCATACATACATCATACATTATAGAGAATCTGTCATCATACATACATCATACATTATAGAGAACCTGTTATCATACATACATCCATCATACATTATAGAGAATCTGTCATCATACATACATCCATCATACATTATAGAGAACCTGTCATCATCCATCCATCCATCATACATTATAGAGAACCTGTCATCATACATCAATCATACATTATAGAGAATCTGTCATCATACATCCATCCATCATACATTATAGAGAACCTGTCATTATACATCCATCCATCATACATTATAGAGAACCTGTCATCATACATACATCCATCATACATTATAGAGAACCTGTCATCATACATCAATCATACATTATAGAGAACCTGTCATCATACATCATCATACATTATAGAGAACCTGTCATCATACATTATAGAGAACCTGTCATCATACATCAATCATACATTATAGAGAATCTGTCATCATACATCCATCCATCATACATTATAGAGAACCTGTCATCATACATCCATCCATCATACATTATAGAGAACCTGTCATCATACATACATCCATCATACATTATAGAGAACCTGTCATCATACATCAATCATACATTATAGAGAACCTGTCATCATACATCCATCATACATTATAGAGAACCTGTCATCATACATACATTATAGAGAACCTGTCATCATACATCAATCATACATTATAGAGAACCTGTCATCATACATACATCCACCATACATTATAGAGAACCTGTCATCATACATACATCCACCATAAATTATAGAGAACCTGTCATCATACATATATCCATCATACATTATAGAGAACCTGTCATCATACATCCATCCATCATACATTATAGAGAACCTGTCATCATACATACATACATACATCATACATTATAGAGAACCTGTCATCATACATACATCCATCATACATTATAGAGAACCTGTCATCATAAATACATCCATCATACATTATAGAGAACCTGTCATCATACATCCATCATACATTATAGAGAACCTGTCATCATACATCCATCATACATTATAGAGAACCTGTCATCATACATCCATCATACATTATAGAGAACCTGTCATCATACATCCATCATACATTATAGAGAACCTGTCATCATACATACATCATACATTATAGAGAACCTGTCGTCATACATACATCCATCATACATTATAGAGAACCTGTCATCATACATACATTATAGAGAACCTGTCATCATACATACATCCATCATACATTATAGAGAACCTGTCATCATACAGACACCCATCATACATTATAGAGAACCTGTCATCATACATACATCCATCATACATTATAGAGAACCTGTCATCATACATTCATCATACATTATAGAGAACCTGTCATCATACATCCATCCATCATACATTATAGAGAACTTGTCATCATACATACATCCATCATACATTATAGAGAACCTGTCATCATACATACATACATCATACATTATAGAGAACATGTCATCATACATACATCGTACATTATAGAGAACCTGTCATCATACATACATCGTACATTATAGAGAACCTGTCATCATACATACATTATAGAGAACCTGTCATCATACATACATCCATCATACATTATAGAGAACCTGTCATCATACATACATCCATCATACATTATAGAGAACCTGTCATTATACATACATTATAGAGAACCTGTCATCATACATACATCATACATTATAGAGAACCTGTCATCATACATACATCCATCATACATTATAGAGAACCTGTCATCATACATACATCCATCATACATTATAGAGAACCTGTCATTATACATACATTATAGAGAACCTGTCATCATACATACATCATACATTATAGAGAACCTGTCATCATACATACATACATCATACATTATAGAGAACCTGTCATCATACATACATACATACATCATACATTATAGAGAACCTGTCATCATACATACATCCATCATACATTATAGAGAACCTGTCATCATACATACATCATACATTATAGAGAACCTGTCATCATACATACATCATACATTATAGAGAACCTGTCATCATACATACATCATACATTATAGAGAACCTGTCATCATGCATCCATCATACATTATAGAGAACCTGTCATCATACATACATCATCATACATTATAGAGAACCTGTCATCATACATACATCCACCATACATTATAGAGAACTTGTCATCATACATACATCCATCATACATTATAGAGAACCTGTCATCATACATACATACATCACACATTATAGAGAACCTGTCATCATACATACATCCATCATACATTATAGAGAACCTGTCATCATACATACATCCATCATACATTATAGAGAACCTGTCATCATACATACATCATACATTATAGAGAACCTGTCATCATACATACATCGTACATTATAGAGAACCTGTCATCATAAAGACATCCATCATACATTATAGAGAACCTGTCATCATACATCCATCATACATTATAGAGAACCTGTCATCATACATACATCATACATTATAGAGAACCTGTCATCATACATACATCCATCATACATTATAGAGAACCTGTCATCATACATACATCCATCATACATTATAGAGAACCTGTCATCATAAAGACATCCATCATACATTATAGAGAACCTGTCATCATACATACATCATACATTATAGAGAACCTGTCATCATACATACATCCATCATACATTATAGAGAACCTGTCATCATACATACATCCATCATACATTATAGAGAACCTGTCATCATAAAGACATCCATCATACATTATAGAGAACCTGTCATCATACATACATCATACATTATAGAGAACCTGTCATCATACATACATCCATCATACATTATAGAGAACCTGTCATCATACATACATCCACCATACATTATAGAGAACCTGTCATCATACATACATCCACCATAAATTATAGAGAACCTGTCATCATACATATATCCATCATACATTATAGAGAACCTGTCATCATACATCCATCCATCATACATTATAGAGAACCTGTCATCATACATACATACATACATCATACATTATAGAGAACCTGTCATCATACATACATCCATCATACATTATAGAGAACCTGTCATCATAAATACATCCATCATACATTATAGAGAACCTGTCATCATACATCCATCATACATTATAGAGAACCTGTCATCATACATCCATCATACATTATAGAGAACCTGTCATCATACATCCATCATACATTATAGAGAACCTGTCATCATACATCCATCATACATTATAGAGAACCTGTCATCATACATACATCATACATTATAGAGAACCTGTCGTCATACATACATCCATCATACATTATAGAGAACCTGTCATCATACATACATTATAGAGAACCTGTCATCATACATACATCCATCATACATTATAGAGAACCTGTCATCATACAGACACCCATCATACATTATAGAGAACCTGTCATCATACATACATCCATCATACATTATAGAGAACCTGTCATCATACATTCATCATACATTATAGAGAACCTGTCATCATACATCCATCCATCATACATTATAGAGAACTTGTCATCATACATACATCCATCATACATTATAGAGAACCTGTCATCATACATACATACATCATACATTATAGAGAACATGTCATCATACATACATCGTACATTATAGAGAACCTGTCATCATACATACATCGTACATTATAGAGAACCTGTCATCATACATACATTATAGAGAACCTGTCATCATACATACATCCATCATACATTATAGAGAACCTGTCATCATACATACATCCATCATACATTATAGAGAACCTGTCATTATACATACATTATAGAGAACCTGTCATCATACATACATCATACATTATAGAGAACCTGTCATCATACATACATCCATCATACATTATAGAGAACCTGTCATCATACATACATCCATCATACATTATAGAGAACCTGTCATTATACATACATTATAGAGAACCTGTCATCATACATACATCATACATTATAGAGAACCTGTCATCATACATACATACATCATACATTATAGAGAACCTGTCATCATACATACATACATACATCATACATTATAGAGAACCTGTCATCATACATACATCCATCATACATTATAGAGAACCTGTCATCATACATACATCATACATTATAGAGAACCTGTCATCATACATACATCATACATTATAGAGAACCTGTCATCATACATACATCATACATTATAGAGAACCTGTCATCATGCATCCATCATACATTATAGAGAACCTGTCATCATACATACATCATCATACATTATAGAGAACCTGTCATCATACATACATCCACCATACATTATAGAGAACTTGTCATCATACATACATCCATCATACATTATAGAGAACCTGTCATCATACATACATACATCACACATTATAGAGAACCTGTCATCATACATACATCCATCATACATTATAGAGAACCTGTCATCATACATACATCCATCATACATTATAGAGAACCTGTCATCATACATACATCATACATTATAGAGAACCTGTCATCATACATACATCGTACATTATAGAGAACCTGTCATCATAAAGACATCCATCATACATTATAGAGAACCTGTCATCATACATCCATCATACATTATAGAGAACCTGTCATCATACATACATCATACATTATAGAGAACCTGTCATCATACATACATCCATCATACATTATAGAGAACCTGTCATCATACATACATCCATCATACATTATAGAGAACCTGTCATCATAAAGACATCCATCATACATTATAGAGAACCTGTCATCATACATACATCATACATTATAGAGAACCTGTCATCATACATACATCCATCATACATTATAGAGAACCTGTCATCATACATACATCCATCATACATTATAGAGAACCTGTCATCATAAAGACATCCATCATACATTATAGAGAACCTGTCATCATACATACATCATACATTATAGAGAACCTGTCATCATACATACATCCATCATACATTATAGAGAACCTGTCATCATACATACATCCATCATACATTATAGAGAACCTGTCATCATACATACATCATACATTATAGAGAACCTGTCATCATACATACATCGTACATTATAGAGAACCTGTCATCATACAGACATCCATCATACATTATAGAGAACCTGTCATCATACATCCATCCATCATACATTATAGAGAACCTGTCATCATACATACATCCACCATACATTATAGAGAACCTGTCATCATACATACATCCATCATACATTATAGAGAATCTGTCATCATACATACATCCATCATACATTATAGAGAACCTGTCATCATACATACATAAATCAAAGATTATAGAGAACCTGTCATCATACATACATCCATCATACATTATAGAGAACCTGTCATTATACATCCATCATACATTATAGAGAACCTGTCATCATACATACATCTATCATACATTATAGAGAACCTGTCATCATACATACATCATACATTATAGAGAACCTGTCATCATACATACATCCATCATACATTATAGAGAACCTGTCATCATACATCCATCATACATTATAGAGAACCTGTCATCATACATACATCATCATACATTATAGAGAACCTGTCATCATACATCCATCATACATTATAGAGAACCTGTCATCATACATCCATCATACATTATAGAGAACCTGTCATCATACATACATACATCATACATTATAGAGAACCTGGCATCATACATACATACACACATACATCATACATTATAGAGAACCTGTCATCATACATACATACATCATACATTATAGAGAACCTGTCATCATACATCCACCATACATTATAGAGAACCTGTCATCATACAGACATCCATCATACATTATAGAGAACCTGTCATCATACATCCATCCATCATACATTATAGAGAACCTGTCATCATACATCCATCCATCATACATTATAGAGAACCTG
Organism: Hyla sarda; assembly: GCF_029499605.1. NCBI lineage: Eukaryota > Metazoa > Chordata > Amphibia > Anura > Hylidae > Hyla > Hyla sarda. The sequence continues at coordinate 17,370 of NW_026610896.1, forward strand.
TCATCCTACATCCATCATACATTATAGAGAACCTGTCATCATACATATATCATACATTATAGAGAACCTGTCATCATACATCCATCATACATTATAGAGAACCTGTCATCATACATACATCATACATTATAGAGAACCTGTCATCATACATACATCCATCATACATTATAGAGAACCTGTCATCATACATACATACATCATACATTATAGAGAACCTGTCATCATACATACATACATACATACATAATACATTATAGAGAACCTGTCATCATACATCCATCATACATTATAGAGAACCTGTCATCATACATCCATCCATCATACATTATAGAGAACCTGTCATCATACATCCATCATACATTATAGAGAACCTGTCATCATACATCCATCATACATTATAGAGAACCTGTCATCATACATACATACATCATACATTATAGAGATCCTGTCATCATACATACATCCATCATACATTATAGAGAACCTGTCATCATACATACATCCATCATACATTATAGAGAACCTGTCATCATACATACATCCATCATACATTATAGAGAACCTGTCATCATACATCCATCCATCATACATTATAGAGAACCTGTCATCATACATCCATCATACATTATAGAGAACCTGTCATCATACATCCATCATACATTATAGAGAACCTGTCATCATACATCCATCATCATACATTATAGAGAACCTGTCATCATACATACATTATAGAGAACCTGTCATCATACATCCATCATACATTATAGAGAACCTGTCATCATACATACATCATACATTATAGAGAACCTGTCATCATACATACATCATACATTATAGAGAACCTGTCATCATGCAGACATCCATCATACATTATAGAGAACCTGTCATCATACATACATCCATCATACATTATAGAGAACCTGTCATCATACATACATACATACATCATACATTATAGAGAACCTGTCATCATACATACATCCATCATACATTATAGAGAACCTGTTATCATACATACATCATACATTATAGAGAACCTGTCATCATACATACATCGTACATTATAGAGAACCTGTCATCATACAGACATCCATCATACATTATAGAGAACCTGTCATCATACATACATCCATCATACATTATAGAGAACCTGTCATCCTACATACATCCATCATACATTATAGAGAACCTGTCATCATACATACATCCATCATACATTATAGAGAACCTGTCATCATACATACATCCATCATACATTATAGAGAACCTGTCATCATACATACATCAATCATACATTATAGAGAACCTGTCATCATACATCCATCCATCATACATTATAGAGAACCTGTCATCATACATCCATCATACATTATAGAGAACCTGTCATCATACATCCATCATACATTATAGAGAACCTGTCATCATACATCCATCATACATTATAGAGAACCTGTCATCATACATACATTATAGAGAACCTGTCATCATACATACATCATACATTATAGAGAACCTGTCGTCATACATACATCCATCATACATTATAGAGAACCTGTCATCATACATACATTATAGAGAACCTGTCATCATACATACATCCATCATACATTATAGAGAACCTGTCATCATACATACATCATCATACATTATAGAGAACCTGTCATCATACATACATCCATCATACATTATAGAGAACCTGTCATCATACATATATCCATCATACATTATAGAGAACCTGTCATCATACATCCATCCATCATACATTATAGAGATCCTGTCATCATACATACATCATCATACATTATAGAGAACCTGTCATCATACATACATACGTCCATCATACATTATAGAGAACCTGTCATCATACATACATCCATCATACATTATAGAGAACCTGTCATCATACATACATCATACATTATAGAGAACCTGTCATCATACATACATCATACATTATAGAGAACCTGTCATCATACATACATCATCATACATTATAGAGATCCTGTCATCATACATACATCCATCATACATTATAGAGAACCTGTCATCATACATCCATCATACATTATAGAGAACCTGTCATCATACATACATACATCATACATTATAGAGAACCTGTCATCATACATCCATCATACATTATAGAGAACCTGTCATCATACATACATCATACATTATAGAGAACCTGTCATCATACATACATCATACATTATAGAGAACCTGTCATCATACATCCATCATACATTATAGAGAACCTTCCATCATACATTAGAGAACCTGTCATCATACATCCATCATAGATTATAGAGAACCTGTCATCATACATACATCCATCATACATTATAGAGAACCTGTCATCATACATACATCCATCATACATTATAGAGAACCTGTCATCATACATCCATCATACATTATAGAGAACCTGTCATCATACATACATCATACATTATAGAGAATCTGTCATCATACATACATCATACATTATAGAGAACCTGTTATCATACATACATCCATCATACATTATAGAGAATCTGTCATCATACATACATCATACATTATAGAGAACCTGTTATCATACATACATCATCATACATTATAGAGATCCTGTCATCATACATTATAGAGAACTTGTCATCATACATACATCCACCATACATTATAGAGAACCTGTTATCATACATACATCCATCATACATTATAGAGAACCTGTTATCATACATACATCCATCATACATTATAGAGATTCTGTCATCATACATCCATCATACATTATAGAGAACCTGTCATCATACATCCATCATACATTAAAGTTGAAATCCCCGCTCTGGAAGTCCGGGCAGCGGGGTAAAGATGGAGGCGTTAGTTACCGGCGGCAGCAGAATGCAGGCAGCAGGGGCGGAGACAGAGACAGCAGTGAAAATCTGGTAAGTGATCTTCACTGCTGCCTTGTAGTTTCACAACTACAACTCCCAGCATACCCAGATAGCCAAAGGCTGACTGGGCATGCTGGGAGTTGTACTTTTGCAACATCTGGAGGGCTACAGTTTGGAGACCACTATATAGTGGTCTCCAAACGGTGCACTTCCAGATATTGCAAAACTACAAATCTCAGCATGCCCAGATTGAACATTGTAGTTCGGCAACATCTGAAGGGACAGATGTTGCAAAACTACAACTCCCAGCATGCCTTTCGGCTCTCCGTGCATGCTGGGAGTTGTAGATTTGCAACAACTGGAGGCACACTGGTTGGGAAACACTGTCTGTTTCCTAACTCAGTGTTTCAGAACCTGTGTGCCTCCAGCTGTTGCAAAACTACAACGCCCAGCATGCACTGACAGACCAAGCATGCGGGGTGTTGTAATTTGGCAACAGCTGGAGGTACATTGGTGCGGAAACACTGCGGTAGTCTGTTACCTTACTTAATGTTTCCCTCCAGCTGTTGCATAACTACAACTCCCAGCATGCACGGTCTGTCAGTGCATGCTGGGAGTTGTAGTTTTTTCAACAGTTGAAGGTGTGATACAAGAAATTACAATCACACAAAGCATGACAGTACAATACACACAAAGGTTCCCTGAGCTATACACCGTACCACATGCTACGCTAACACTCCGCTCAATCCTGTAATAGAAAAGCACAAAACCAAACAATATAATCTGTGATCGGGGGAGGGGTGTGGGCTATGGGGTGGGGCTGGGAGCATGGGCGGGGGGGGGGGTGACTATGTGGGGGAACGTAAGTCCAGTTCCAACCTCTCCAAGTCGGAAGGACAGGCTCTTAAAAAACTCCAGAAAAACAAAGAATTGATATTTAGATCTGGTGGAGGATGGGTCATTATCAACAATATCATGAAGAATCCACAAGGTTATTATCGGATACTCATTTTTATAAAAAAGTAAAGGGAGACGCATTCACTAATAAAAGACCTATTCAATCTATTCCAAACAGAACAGCAGGAGAATATACTAAATAAAAAAGAATTTCACTATCTACCTGTACAAAACAATAACAAACCGTACTTCTATTTCTTGCCCAAAATACACGAATCCCTTACAGCTCCCCCAGGTCGACCCATCACAGCATCCACCAACTCATTCACCAGCAATCTTACTCATTGTTTGGATCTATTGTTACAGGAACACTTCATTTCCCTCCCTAGTTACCTCAGAGATGCTACAGACCTCATCTCACACCTGTCCAGTTTAACATGGACCCAAGGGGATATCCTAGTAACATGTGATGTCTCCTCATTGTACACTAATATCAGTCATGGATATTGGGATTGGGGCAATAGAATCCGCCCTTATTCAGAATAGTAAAATTCCAGAGTCACAACGTATTTTCCTCCTGCAAAGTCTGAAATTTATTCTTGAGAATAATTCCTTCACCTTCCACAGTGAGACTTATCATCAGAAGAAGGGGACCGCCATGGGGGCCAAAGTGGCGCCATCATATGTTAATCTCTTCATGGGGGGGGGTTCGAACAACAACACATATGGAACAACACCAACTTGATGCAATACATAAAATATTATCGGTGTTACATCGACGATCTATTTTTTATATGGCACGACCCACCATCTTCAGTCGATCTACTCCTCACTTCCCTAAATAATAATCTGTGGGGCATCACTTTGACCGTGAATAGTAGCCCTGAAAGCATAGAATTCCTGGATTTGATTATCTCACATACAGACAAAGCATAAGTCACCTCCACCTTTTTTTTTTTAAAGTGTGGACACTAGAGCTGGGCGGTATGACCAAATATGTGTGTCACGGTATTTTTGTAACTTATGGCGGTTAAACAGTATATAACCGTATGTCTCCCCCCCCCCCCAAATCATGTTACTCGCGAGCGCTGTTCTGCTCCCCCCCCATCAATTAATTATCAGCCCAGCGGGGTACTACTCACGTGCAAACACTGCCCTCCTCCTCTTTGTTGCGGGCCGCCAGCGCTGGAACTCTATACTCTATGCCAGTGGTCTCCAACCTGCGGACCTCCAGGTGTTGCAAAACTACAACTAGTTTTGTAACAGCTGGAGGTCCGCAGGTTGGAGACCACTGCTGTACGCTGTAAACTTTAACTTACCTACCTCGGACTCACGCTGTTTCTGGGGACTGGAACGTCGGACAGCCGTCAGCCTATCACCGGCCGCAGCAATGTTCCGCCTCGCCCGGTGATAGGCTGAGCCCACTGTCATGTAAGAAAACCATGGGGCGGGACATCGCTGCGGCCGGTGATAGGCTGACGGCTGTCCGACATTCCAGTCCCCAGAAACAGCGTGAGGCCGACGTAGGTAAGTTGAAGTTTACTTTGTTTAACTTTTGCAGCTCGGGAATAGGGATACAGCGTACAGCAGTGGTCTCCAACCTGCGGACCTCCAGCTGTTGCAAAACTACAACTCCCAGCATGCTGGGAATTGTAGTTTTGCAACACCTGGAGGTCCGCAGGTTGGAGACCACTGCTGTACGCTGTAAACTTTAACTTACCTACCTCGGCCTCACGCTGTTTCTGGGAACTGGAACGTCGGACAGTCATCAGCCTATCACCGGCCGCAGCGATGTTCAGCCCCAGCCGGTGATAGGCTGAGCCAACTGTCTGGGGCGGGACATCGCTGCGGCCGGTGATAGGCTGACGGCTGTCTGACGTTCAAGTCCCCAGGAACAGCGTGAGGCCAAGGTAGGTAAGTTAAAGTTTATTTTCTTTATCTTTTGCAGCCCGGGCATAGGGATACAGCGTACAGCAGTGGTCTCCAACCTGCGGACCTCCAGCTGTTGCAAAACTACAACTCCCGGCCTGCAACAAAGAGGAGGAGGGCAGTGCTTGCGCACTTGAGTAGTACCCCGCTGGGCTTATAATTAATTGGGGGGGGAGCAGAACAGCGCAGGCGGGTCACATATGATTGGTTCCCTGATGTGGGGACAGCGCAGCGCTGAGCTGATAATTCATTCCCAAGGGGGAAGGGCCCAACCGGTATTGCGGTATGGGAAAAATTCATTTCGTGCAGCACAAAAATTTCGGTATTCGGTATGAACCGGTATATACCGCCCAGCCCTAGTGGACACTATCAGCCATTATGACTTTTCCAGCAGTCATTATAACAAATGGTTGAGGAATTGTGCCAATGACACTGACTTCAAAACTCAAGCAGGGATTCTACAAAAACGCTTGAGGGCGAAAAAATATCCCGAAAAATTACTGAACGATGCCTATAAAAAAATAAAAACAGGAACTTACACAAGCAGAATGTTTAAAACCCAAACAAGAAAACCATAGACAGTGGGATACCAACTGCATAACCACCTATAACTCCTCTGCCCCAGAAATCAGGGGGATCCTAAAAAATCATTGGCACATATGGACCAATGATCATTTCCTCATAGATACGGTACCCAGCAAACCATTATTAACGTTTCGCGAAGCCCCATCTCTCAAAAATAGATCAGCCCCGAATTAAGTAAAAGAGCACGAAGCATCTGCTATGAGCAGTGAGAAACCAGGGAGCTTCCGCTGCAATAAAAAACGTCGTCTATGCTGTAACGAAATTACATCGAACTGTAACTCCTTTAAATCTACAGCCACTGGGGAAACATTCCCAATTAAAGGCGAACTCCACCCCTAGACATCTTATCCCCTCTCCAAAGGATAGGGGATAAGATGTCAGATCGCCGGGGTCCAGCTGCTGTGGACCCCCGGGATCTACCATGCAGCACCCACCTGTAGCGGCTTCCGGAACCGCTGGAGGTCCTCAGGCTGAGTCCATCTCAACCACGGGGACGGAACATCATGATGTCACGACTCCGCCCACGTGTGAGATCACACTCCGCCCCTCAATGCAAGTCTATGGGAGGGGGCATGACGAGGAGAAAACAGACTCATCCCGATATTTCCATCTCCAGAGTTCGGTGAGCGCTATAGCCCCAGACGCCAAGAAGCCAATACAGATGAGCCAGGGTCCGCAACGGTGGTGCGATCGAGACGAGGATCAGAAACTACATTAAAGGGGTACTCCGCCTCTAGACATCTTATCCCCTATCCAAAGGACTGGGGACTACTGGGAACCCCCGGGTTTGGATCCCGACCACGCGAGCGGAAGAGCGTGACATCATGACTCCGCCCCGTGTGACATCACACTCCGCCCCTCAATGCAAGTCTATGGTAGGGGGGCATGACGGCCGTCACGCCCCCTCCCATAGACTTGCATTGAGGGGCGGAGTGTGATGTCACACGGGTCACAAGGTCAGTACATTGCAACCCCTTGATTCTTATGACATTTCTGAGACTATCATAATCTGAAATATCCTGGTTATACGCAAAATTCTTTGTATCCGCGGTCCATGTATGGATCTCCGTATCCGTGATTTTTATATATCTGTGACCCAATTTTATTCAGTTAAAAGGGTACTCTGACGCTTAGACATCTTATCCCCTATCGAAAGGACAGGGGATAAGATGCCTGACTGCACGGGTCCCGCCGCTGGGGACCCCTGGGATCTTGCACGCCGCACCCCGTTTATAATCAGTCCTGGAGCTTGTTCGCTCCGGGTCTGATGACCAGTGACCACAGGGCCTGCAGCGTGTGATGTCACGCCCCCGCCCCCCGTGTGACGTCACGCTCCGCCCCTCAATGGAAGCCTATGGGAGGGGGCGTGACAGCTGTCACGCCCCCTCCCGTAGGCTTGCATTGAGGGGGCGGAGCGTGACGTCACACGGGGCGGAGCCTTGATGTCACATGCCGCCGACCCTGTGATCAACAGTAATCAGACCGGGGACTAATTATAAAGGGGGTACGGCGTGCAAGATCATGGGGGTCCCCAGCGGCGGGACCCGTGCGGTCAGGCATCTTATCCCCTATCCTTTCGATAGGCGATAAGATGTCTAAGCGCCGGAGTACCCCTTTAATATTGGGTACTATCTGTGCAGTATACATATTGTGGGGACAGTCCTATTATCCTATCTATATCCCCACCACTCAGAATTTGTGTCCATGCCATTCCCAAACCCATCTGTTCATCACCTCTCCCCACCCCCCCTTTCTTTCCCCCTATCACCCCCATATTTAAATTCATCTCTAACCTCTGGACAGCTAAGTTAGCTCCCCCATTTATGGTCCCAAGCGGCTATATGTAGCGTTTTTATGTCTTTAATGATGGTAATATCATCCAGCAAGTTATGTATTTTGGGCCGTTCCCAAGTAATGTCCAATTCCTCGGCACCTTGATCCTCCACCTGTTATACTCTGCAATACATAAGAATCTACCCAATTCTGCCCCCCAATACCTGTGCGATCACATTACAATGCTCTGATTAATACGGCGCATAGAAGTAATAGTATTACAGCAACATATACTTATACAGAGCCAGGACTAAGCTCCGCCCCCTTTGACCTCGGCCACGGCATCGTAGCGCTCGCTGTGTGAGACCTGACGGTATATGATATTAGAGCGCACTCCAATTCTGCCCCCTCTGTTCTCTGTCACAGTTTTGAGCGCTCCACAATGGGAGCGCCCGTAACTGCGAGCTCTGTCATTCCGCTGCAGAATACCAGAACAAGTCATCACTGATAACTGGTAACACGCCCAATATAATCAATTAGAAAGATACTTTATTGATACAAAATGTATTAAAGACAAACAATTGCACACAAGAAGAGAATTAAAGGGGTACTCCGGTGAAAACCTTTTTTCTTTTAAATCAACTGGCTCCGGAAAGTTAAACAAATTAGTAAATTACTTCTATTAAAAAATCTTATTCCTTCCTGTACTTATTAGCTGCTGAATACTACAGAGGAAATTATTTTCTTTTTGGAATGCTCTCTGATGACATCATGAGCACAGTGCTCTCGGCTGACGTCATTATAATAATAATAAGTCTTTATTTATTGTTGTCCTTAGTGGGATTTGAACCCAAGGCCCCAGCACTGCAAGGCAGCAGTGCTAACCACTGAGCCACCATGCTGCCCTTAGCATACATCTGCTAAAATGGACAGAGATCTCAGCAGAGAGCACTGTGGTCGTGATGTCATCAGTGTTCCAAAAAGAAAGGAATTTCTTCTGTAGCATTCAGCAGCTAATAAGTACAGGAAGGATTAAGATTTTTTAATAGAAATAATTTACAAATATGTTTAACTTTCTGGCACCAGTTGATTTATAAGAAAAAAGGTTTTCACCAGAGTACCCCTTTAAAAACATTTAAAATCCCTGGCTTACTAAAGCCCACACACAACTTAGGGGCGGCCATGAACCCCCTCTCCTAACCGGACACCCGCCCTCGATGTTACAGTATGTGACTTGTGTGTCAGGTCTATGGTTCACATGCAGGTAACAATAACGTCAAATATGCAAAGCGTTACACCGTATCCATCCAAGTACCATATAGTGACTACACTGCAGCCATGTAAAGTGACAGATTACCACATAGAACCAGACATCACAGGCCAGGTAGCGGTTGGAGTGAGGGAGGACGGGGTCACCAGAGTCCCTACGCGTTTTGTTGCCACACAAGGGCAACTTCCTCAGGGGTAGTTGTGTGAAAAGAGAAACACTTGAATATTTATATATACAGCAATTAGCAAACATACCTAACTGGTGTTCCTGATCGAGCCTCCATGTGCCGCGGCGCCACAGAACGCCATCCCCACTTCTGGCAGGAAGGTGTAACCACCGCCCCTCCGAAAGTAACTGCGCTCCGTGTGGAACGCATAGTGGAACGCACCGCCATCAGTCACGGTGTACCTGCAGTGAAAAGGGACAATGCGCTCAACATGCATTGTTACACCTGGTTACACCTTCCGGCCGGAAGTGGGGATGGCGTTCTGTGGCGCCGCGGCACATGGAGGCTCGATCAGGAACACCAGTTAGGTATGTTTGCTAATTGCTGTATATATAAATATTCAAGTGTTTCTCTTTTCACACAACTACCCCTGAGGAAGTTGCCCTTGTGTGGCAACGAAATGCGTGGGGACTCTGGTGACCCCGTCCTCCCTCACTCCAACCGCTACCTGGCCTGTGATGTCTGGTTCTATGTGGTAATCTGTCACTTTACATGGCTGCAGTGTAGTCACTATATGGTACTTGGATGGATACGGTGTAACGCTTTGCATATTTGACATTATTGTTACCTGCATGTGAACCATAGACCTGACACACAGGTCACATACTGTAACATCGAGGGCGGGTGTCCGGTTAGGAGAGGGGGTTCATGGCCCCCCCTAAATTGTGTGCGGGCTTTAGTAAACCAGGGATTTTGAATGTTTTTAATTCTCTTCTTGTGAGCAATCGTTTATCTTTAATACATTTTGTATCAATAAATTATCTTTCTAATTGATTATATTGGTTGTGTTACCAGTTATCAGTAATGACTTGTTCTGGTTCTGGTATTCTGTGTTTTTCTTGACTGGGCAGCCCCCCGCATATATTAGGTTGAGCCCCTCCTGTCGTTTTCTGTTTTTGTGTTTTTTCACTATAGTGTGCTCAGCACTTCTGGAGGTTGGGCTCCCATAATTTGGATTCTTTCCCGTATATATATTTGGTGGGACATGTTTGTGTAAATTGGTTTTTATATTTATATCCTGTAGTCTGGAGGTGTTCTCAAAATGGAAGTTAGAGAATTGCTTTGGAACAGCCAAGTCGGGTCTGTTTTCTGCTCTGAGGGCAATGTGATATTGGGTAATGTGATATTGGGTAATGTGATATTGGGTAATGTGATATTGGGTAATGTGATATTGGGTAATGTGATATTGGGTAATGTGATATTGGGTAATGTGATATTGGGTAATGTGATATTGAGTAATGTGATATTGGGTAATGTGATATTGGGTAATGTGATATTGGGTAATGTGATATTGGGTAATGTGATATTGAGTAATGTGATATTGGGTAATGTGATATTGGGTAAGGACTTTGTGCAGCTGAGTAGGGATGTTATTTCCACACAAAAACTGATCACTAGGATCTGGTGGAATATTAAGAGCTTAGAGGAGTATGGTTGGGCATCTTCCCAAGGGGTCTAAGGGTACAAATATTCCCATCTTGGGAAGTCTCCACGGAATTCCAAGAAATCTGGGAGTCTGGTCTGTCTAGATGTTCAGTGATTCTGATAGAGATGTTGGTCAGTCATGAGAAGCAGTTACTTGTAGATTTAAAAAGTAAATTGTGTGAGTTGGAGACCCAATTAAATACCTTCGATAAAGATACCCTGGTAACGCCTTTTCAGGAGAAACTAAAAATAATGATGGACAAATATGAGAAAGAGGTCAAGGAAGGGAAAAAGAGCAAATTTAACAGGGATAGAGATGTCTATGAGAGACATGATGTCTACAGATGGAGGCATAATGGTAACCGGAAATATTGGAGGCATAATGGTAACCGGAGATATTGGAGGCATAATGGTAACCGGAGATATTGGAGGCATAATGGTAACCGGAGATATTGGAGGCATAATGGTAACCGGAGATATTGGAGGCATAATGGTAACCGGAGATATTGGAGGCATAATGGTAACCGGAGATATTGGAGGCATAATGGTAACCGGAGATATTGGAGGCATAATGGTAACCGGAGATATTGGAGGCATAATGGTAACCGGAGATATTGGAGGCATAATGGTAACCGGAGATATTGGAGGCATAATGGTAACCGGAGATATTGGAGGCATAATGGTAACCGGAGATATTGGAGGCATAATGGTAACCGGAGATATTGGAGGCATAATGGTAACCGGAGATATTGGAGGCATAATGGTAACCGGAGATATTGGAGGCATAATGGTAACCGGAGATATTGGAGGCATAATAATTCAAGGCCCAATTCCAATACCAACTCCAATGTGAACATGGAACAGGCCGGCTCTAACATCAGTAGCAGTGATTTTTTATCGACAAGCGACACAGACGGAGGACAAGAAGGGGCAAGCGCAAATCCCCAAAAAAGAGGACCCAAACATCGGGGTACCACCCCCACTTACCGGAAAAAATACAAGTAGAGTCATGTGACGATAATGGAGGGGAAGTCATTACAACTGATAACCCATCCACTAATCAACTCCAGATGATTAACCTCTCTAATCATACTCTAACAAACATGGAAAAGTCAGTATTGAGTAAGGGTTTGTCTTTTTCCCCCATGAATGAACTAGATAAATTTGAACTGACTAAGGATACATATCTGTTTTGCAGGAAATTAATTCTTAAAATCCTTCATGGCCAACCCTCCTTATTGGATAACCTGGACCAGGATGATCAGAGTGTTGTTTGTGACCTCATGGACTTGTGTTACGCCGAGCGCTCAGGGTCCCTGCTCCTCCCCGGAGCACTCGCGGCGTTCCTCTCTCTGCAGCGCCCCGGTCAGACCCGCTGACCGGGAGCGCTGCTCTGACACTGCCGACGGGGATGCGATTCGCATAGCGGGATGCGCCCGCTCGCGGATCGCATCCCAAGCCACTTACCTGTCCCAGTCCCCGGCTGTCACGTCCTGGCGCGCGCGGCTCCGCTCTCTAGGGCGCGCGCGCCCCAGCTCTCTAAGATTTAAAGGGCCAGTGCACCAATGATTGGTGCCTGGCCCAATCAGTGTAATAAGCTCCCACCTGCTCCACGCCTTTATAACATCACTTCCCCTTCCCTGCTTTGCCGGATCTTGTTGCCTTGTGCCTAGTGAAAGCGTTTCCTGTGATTGCCATACCAGTGTTTCCAGACCTTCTGCCGTTACCATTGACTACGAACCTTGCCGCCTGCCCTGACCTTCTGCTACGTCTGACCTTGCCTCTGTCTAGTCCTTCCGTCCCACGTCTTCTCAGCAGTCAGCGAGGTTGAGCTGTTACCGGTGGATACGACCTGGTTGCTACTGCCGCAGCAAGACCATCCCGCTTTGCGGCGGGCTCTGGTGAATACCAGTAGCAGCTTAGACCCGGTCCACCGGTACGGTCCACGCCAATCCCTCGCTGACACATAGGATCCACATCCAGCCTGCCGAATCCTAACAACTTGTTAGAGGACAATGAACCAGGTAGGACAGATGTCCATGTGCAATACGGTCAAACACTGCTCCCCCATTGGGATTATCACCCGCTGTACAAGTGTTTTTCAACACAGTAAAAAAGGCGATTCAGGATCTTCCCAATAACTATATTTCAGGTCGAAATTTGACAAATGATAAGAGACGGGCAATCAATGATTTACAGCAAAATGACAAATTCCTAATAAAGTGTGAGGAGAACCGAAAAAATAGGACTTGCTTGGCCCTTGGCGCCTATTCCCAAAGTATCAATTCCAGCCGGTAGTGGTCCATTAAAACAACTGGCCTTTATTGGTACAAAAGAAGGGTGCAACACATTGGTTTCGAACCCGGACCAGGTTCTTCATCAGGCATGGTTGTTACAAGAGCACATTCCCGCTCGTTTAAATATACACATGTGGACCGGCATAGAACTGCTGCCGGGTCACCGGGTCATAGTAATTAACACACTTTAGCAAAAAGTTTTTTTACACATAAGGAAATTAACAAACATGAAAACTTAGTCTGTATAGTAGAATTACAGATTTGGTATCACACCTTTATATTGGTTATAGCCTCGTCACTCCGAGGAGGTGCTGAGGTCTCCCTTACAAGGTGCCCACTGCTGATGGGCTGCGGTCAGGCTGCGAGCATTATCAAGATGAGGAATTCTCCGCAGGTTGGTGCGCCAAGTTTTTGACATTCATATTAGGTATTGGAACCTTGTAACTTCTAGGAGGCGCTGAGGTCTCATGTATGATTGCCCACTGTTGGCAGGCTGCGGACCCGTTTGTCGCCGCATGCGCTGTTGCTGCATGTTGGGGGTATTTCTTTGGAGTTCCCCCGTAGCACATGCATAGAGTGGAACCTGCCGAAACAGGTATGTGGAATAGTAGTTAGGTCCGGGGGAGAAGGAAAAAAGCCCCGCTGGAAAAACCATTAGAGGAGAATGTATTGGTTTCTTTGTATAGGAGCGGTGTGGACTATCTTGATGCAGGTAAGTGGATGGTGACAGAGGATACCTGCGGAGAATTCCTCATCTTGATAATGCTCGCAGCCTGACCGCAGCCCATCAGCAGTGGGCACCTTGTAAGGGAGACCTCAGCGCCTCCTCGGAGTGACGAGGCTATAACCAATATAAAGGTGTGATACCAAATCTGTAATTCTGCTATACAGACTGTAAGTTTTCATGTTTGTTAATTTCCTTCTGTGTAAAAAAAACTTTTTGCTAAAGTGTGTTAATTACTATGACCCGGTGACCCGGCAGCAGTTCTATGCTGGTCCACATGTGTATATTTAAACAAGCGGGAATATGCTCTTGTAACAACCATGCCTGATGAAGAACCCGCTCCGGGTTCCAAACCAATGTGTTGCACCCTTCTTTTGTACCAATAAAGGCCAGTTGTTTCAATGGACCACTACCGGCTGGAATTGATACTTGGGGAATAGGCGCCAAGGGCCAAGCAAGTCCTATTTTTTCGGTTCTCCTCACAATAAAGCTGCACCACGACCTGGAGGTCACGGTGAAGGACGCCCAGGCTGCCGCCCGTACTTTCAACTACAAACCCCAGCGAGTCTACAAGCTCATCAAGGTGTTGTGCCCTCAGCACAACGCTACACGGTAAGGTGCAAAAGACACACTCACACGTCAACCAACCTTATGATTCTCCACTAGGAGCGCATCTCTTTTATATATATATCTCCTTTAAATTCCTGATAAAGGAAGCAGATAAAGGTGGTAATGTGGTCTATGGCCAATGGATATGTACATGAAAGAGGCTCTGAGACAATTAAATAATACTCACTGTTACCAAAGACTGCCCTCCAATCCAACAGAATCCTTTCAGAGGAAATGATACCACATTCTGGATGCAGCTGTTGACTGTGGTATCATAAGCAAGAGAGAACAAGAATTTCTGAGGGTAAGTGAGCCAAAGACTTTTTATATGCCCCAAAGGTTCATTAGAATGTTTCTGAACCTCCAGGACGGCCCATAATATCGGGCATAGGAAGCTTATGCGAAAAAGCCAGTCCTTTTATTGACTTTTCTTTGCAGCCTCTGGTAACTTCACTACCCTCGTACATACGGGACTCAATGCACCTTATACAGACATTACAGGGACTGGATCTATAGGATGACCTGCGACGTGGAGTCCCTGTATTGAAATATCTCACATAGGGATGGGATTCGTGCAGTCACACATTTTCTTTCTCAACAGATAAGTAACAATGTGGATTTTGACTCTTTTTTGGTTAAATTATTGGAATTTGTTTTGAGCCATAATTTATTTTATTTTTGATGGTAATTATTATTTAGAGACATCCGGTACGGCGATGGGTGCACGTTGCGCCCCCTCGTATGCCAACCTTTTTCTAGGTTAGTGGGAGGGGGAGCACGTGTACCCATCGCCCAAGTTCAAACAGGTTTTGCATTGGTTTCATTTTATAGATGACAATTTCTTTTTGTGGAAAGAGTCCATAGAGGAATGTGAGGAATTTATCTCTGAGCTTAATAGTAATGATCTAAACATCTTACTAACTCACAACATCTCGGACTCTACAGTGGACTTCTTGGACTAAAGCTTCACAATGGACATATTGAATCTAAGATATTTCGTAAGAAGACTGCAACAAATAGTTTGCTCCATTTCATCCTGGACACACACTACGAGGGATACCTACTGGACAATTTCTAAGAGTTAGGCGTAACTGCAGTGAAGATGGTGACTTTAATCAGCAGTCTAAAGAATTGACGGAACGGCTTCGAGAGATGGGATGCCCCAAGAAAGTGATATCTAAAGCTTTCCAGCAAGCAAGTAGTTCAGACAGACAGAGTCTATTGGAACCTAGATATAAAACGAGGGATGTCACCATCTGCTTTACCACATTTAACAATCAATGGAGCCAAATAAGGAATATCCTGACAGAGAATTGGAACATCTTACTGTCCGACCCCAGAGTGAAGTCCATTGTGCCGGACCAACCTCCGCTTGTATCAAGAAGAGCACCTAATTTAAGGGATTTGTTAACCCGTAGTCACTTCCAAAAACCCCATAGGCAAATCGAAACTGGGTACCAGCATACAGGTTCTTTCCCATGTGGGAATTGCACAATTTGTCAGTTCATGCACCCAAGTCGAAACTTCGTGAATCCAGCCAATCAGAGAGAGTATAAAATTTGTAAATATATCAACTGCAAGACCACCTGTGTGATTTATGCCATAATTTGCCCATGTCACAAAGTATACATCGGACAGACAACCCAACAGTTGTGAAAGGTATACAGGAGCATTTATCTACTATATCGCTAGCCAGAAGAGACCAAGGCCAGGGGAGAACGTTAACAGCAGCAGCAGAGCACTACTTAAAATTTCACTCCGGTCGTACAAATGGAACAAGGATTAAGGGCCTAGAACGTGTGTCAAATAATATCAGAGGGGGGCCTGTAAACAAGCGCCTGTTGCAAATTGAATCAAAATGGATCTACGAATTGGGCTCAGTATCCACGGGTGGATTAAATGAGGAGCTATTGTTTGCCGGATTCCTGGGTGAGTAGATCTATAATCATGCCCACTTATTTCTATTGTACCCATTTCTTGTATGGCGATAGGAGGAGGGGGGATTGGGGGCTTATTTCTTATGTTTTTCTTTATTGGCCTGGAACAATATGGCGATAGGAGGAGGGGGGATTGGGGGCTTATTTCTTATGTTTTTCTTTATTGGCCTGGAACAATATGGCGATAGGAGGAGGGGGGATTGGGGGCTTATTTCTTATGTTTTTTTCTTTATTGGCCTGGAACAATATGGCGATAGGAGGAGGGGGATTGGGGACTTAGTTCTTATGTTTTTCTTTATTGGCCTGGAACAATATGGCGATAGGAGGAGGGGGGATTGGGGACTTATTTCTTATGTTTTTCTTTATTGGCCTGGAACAATATGGCGATAGGAGGAGGGGGATTGGGGACTTAGTTCTTATGTTTTTCTTTATTGGCCTGGAACAATATGGCGATAGGAGGAGGGGGGATTGGGGACTTATTTCTTATGTTTT
The DNA here is from genome assembly GCF_029499605.1 of Hyla sarda. Taxonomy (NCBI): domain Eukaryota; kingdom Metazoa; phylum Chordata; class Amphibia; order Anura; family Hylidae; genus Hyla; species Hyla sarda. Next base: position 34,410 of record NW_026610896.1, read on the forward strand.
TCTTTATTGGCCTGGAACAATATGGCGATAGGAGGAGGGGGGATTGGGGACTTATTTCTTATGTTTTTCTTTATTGGCCTGGAACAATATGGCGATAGGAGGAGGGGGGATTGGGGACTTAGTTCTTATGTTTTTCTTTATTGGCCTGGAACAATATGGCGATAGGAGGAGGGGGATTGGGGACTTAGTTCTTATGTTTTTCTTTATTGGCCTGGAACAATATGGCGATAGGAGGAGGGGGATTGGGGACTTAGTTCTTATGTTTTTCTTTATTGGCCTGGAACAATATGGCGATAGGAGGAGGGGGATTGGGGACTTATTTCTTATGTTTTTCTTTATTGGCCTGGAACAATATGGCGATAGGAGGAGGGGGGATTGGGGGCTTATTTCTTATGTTTTTCTTTATTGGCCTGGAACAATATGGCGATAGGAGGAGGGGGATTGGGGGCTTATTTCTTATGTTTTTCTTTATTGGCCTGGAACAATATGGCGATAGGAGGAGGGGGATTGGGGGCTTATTTCTTATGTTTTTTTCTTTATTGGCCTGGAACAATATGGCGATAGGAGGAGGGGGGATTGGGGACTTAGTTCTTATGTTTTTCTTTATTGGCCTGGAACAATATGGCGATAGGAGGAGGGGGGATTGGGGACTTATTTCTTATGTTTTTCTTTATTGGCCTGGAACAATATGGCGATAGGAGGAGGGGGATTGGGGGCTTAGTTCTTATGTTTTTCTTTATTGGCCTGGAACAATATGGCGATAGGAGGAGGGGGGATTGGGGACTTAGTTCTTATGTTTTTCTTTATTGGCCTGGAACAATATGGCGATAGGAGGAGGGGGGATTGGGGACTTAGTTCTTATGTTTTTCTTTATTGGCCTGGAACAATATGGCGATAGGAGGAGGGGGGATTGGGGACTTATTTCTTATGTTTTTCTTTATTGGCCTGGAACAATATGGCGATAGGAGGAGGGGGGATTGGGGACTTAGTTCTTATGTTTTTCTTTATTGGCCTGGAACAACATCTATTGCTAATTGAATCGACCGGAGTCAACCAGGAGACACTAATATAGGTAAAGTTCAGCACAAAGCACTTGTTCACCATTTGTGATCACGCATACATCATTTCGTTTATATACACCTATTCATAGTAATTCACAACTGTAAACTCGCACATATTTGCACCCTTTAGTCACACACCACATAATATCTCACACATTGGCAGCACCAGTCACGTCTCTTTAGAATTCATATATTAGTCACTCGTTCACAGGTCATATTCATACGTCTATATATACAGTTCTTTATCATTTCACCTCTTGAATACATTGTCTTTATATGTTACTTCTAGTTTCTATTATCACACATTATTGTTCACTATGTACAATTTTGTAGTTGAGGGTCAAGGTTAGGGGTTATGATGTCATGGATATGGTTTCCCACCCATGGTTGTCCATGGCGACATGACTGGTGGGCTGGGGATATTATACACCATCATTTTGATATCATTTTGATGCAACATTCAATTTTTATTAACATTTTACCTAAACCAACATGTGCATCTTGGACAGGGACAGACATTGTTAATCTATCCAACAATCTATACATATTTGGTCCATGGCCGCTGCATTCTGGATATGGTTACTTACAGGGGTCAAGTCCTGGGGAAAAAAGTGCAGGAACTCACCCGAGATTTCCACTCAAGGGCCGATCCTGCAGAACTACTACTAATGGGAACTGTGTTCCTGCTGTGGAAAAAGTGCAGGAACTCCGGTCCCACGAGTTCCTGCAGGACTTGAGCCCTGGTTACTTACCTCCATTTAGGTGGATCATAATTCCGTGTGTGTATGCCCATACTGGTTATGGACACATGTTAACTTTTGTGACTGGCGGATAGTACCGTATTTTTCGCCCTATAGGACGCACCGGCGTATAAGACGCACCCAATTTATTGGTGCAAAATCTAAAAAAATAAAGATTCTGAACCCAACAGTGGTCTTCAACCTGCGGACCTCCAGATGTTGCAAAACTACAACTCCCAGCATGCCCGGACAGCCGTTGGCTGTCCGGGCATGCTGGGAGTTGTAGTTTTGCAACATCTGGAGGTCTGCAGGTTGAAGACCACTGGTATAGGAGGTAGTACTCACGTGTCCCCGCCGCTCCGGACCCGTCACCGCTGCCCTGGATGTCGCTCCATCGCTGTCGCTGCATCCCCGTGGTGTCCCCGACGCTCCGGACTTCTTCCTCGGGATCCATGCTCTCCGTCGCCGTCATCACGTCGCCGTCATCACGTCGCCGTAATCACACCGCTCCTATTGGATGAAGGCGTGCGCGACGACATGATGATGTCGAAGGAGAGCGCAGGGGATCCCGGCACGGAGAAGACACCGAGGAGGCAGGTAAGGTCCCTCCCGGTGACCTGTAAGCTGTTCGGGACGCCAAGATTTCCCCGCGGCGGTCCCGAACAGCCCGACTGAGCCGGGTTAGTGTTATTTTCGCTTCAGACGCGGCGGTCAGCTTTGATTGCCGCGTCTGAAGGATTAATACAGGGCATCACCGCGATCGGTGATGTCCTGTATTAGCGGCGGGTCCCGGCCATTGATGGCCGCAGGTATTCGCCGTATAAGACGCACCAACTTCCCCCCCCCCCCCCAGTTTTGAGGAAGAAAAAGTGCGTCTTATATGGCGAAAAATACGGTAAATAAATCTAATTTACATTATTATCACTTCACATAACACATTCACAATTCACATCACACATATTTGCTCACGATTTTCTTTTTCGCTAGAACGACCTGGTAGTCAACATAAATAGGTCAATATTGAATACAAAGCTCATATTTTATCGGCCATTTTTGACTTAGTCCACTATGTCTCTATCCTTATTATGTCCCTCATGTCTCTCTTTTTCAATACCTTATTATTTAGGCCTCCCTGTGGATCATTTGTAATATGATTCCTGATCTAGGACCTACCTTGGTTTGCCTGGGGATTCTCTTGCACTTTATCTCGTGTTCCTGGACTTTGGATCTTCATTGTTGGCTGGAGTATGGTTTGACCCGATTGTGGATATCTTCGTCCCTCTATGGAAAAAGAAAGATGGGATTTACCTGTTTGGGAATTGTGGGATGGAACCTTGAAGTGGACCCATATGATGTACAGACATTTCAGGGTCTGATGCCTTTATTGATTGATATAGGGGTCCCTTATTTGGGACTGACGTCCACCAAGGACTTCTTTCATTCATTTATTCACCCTTGTTCGAGATCATTCTCAGACGATCACGCTTCGTGGCTATTGGGCCTCATAGATGAATTATGGACAGTTCTCCTTTCCCTTCTCTTTGTGATCACCTCCAGACGACCATATTTTATGGCTACAAATATGGAACGAATATGGAATCACCAAAACGCATGGTAATATTAACCTTTAACCCCTTCCCGCATAATGTCATATATAAACGCCGGGTTGTGCAGTGCGTTCGCGCATCCCGGCGTTTATAAATGACATGCAGTTAACCCGGCGATGCGCAGCATCGCACGGGTTAACTGGCAGAAGTCCCGCTGTTTCCAGCAGGGGACAACTTCTGCTTCACCCCCAGGACCATCCATTGATGGTCCTGGTCAGCGATCACTGTGATTGGTCCCTGTGGACCAATCACAGTGATCTGGGGTGAAAGTTCAGATCCCCCGCACTACCCGCCCCTGGAAGTCGGGCAGAACGGGGGACGAAGGCTGCAGGGGCTCGCGGGGACCTGCGGCACACGGGGGGAACACGTGGGGACCGGCGGACTTACCTGATCCAGCGGCGGGACCGAGGATCAGCGGCAGGACCGGCCACGTGGACGAGCAGCGACGGGTAAGTATGTGGTCCTCAGAAGCAGCAGTGAAGATCTTCACTGCTGCTTCTAGGAGTCTGAAAACTACAACTCCCAGCATGCCTAGACAGCCTTTGGCTGTCTGGGCATGCTGGAAGTTGTAGTTTTGCAACATCTGGAGGGCCTCAGTTTGGAGACCATTGTATAATGGTCTCCAATCTGTGCTCTTCCAGCTGTTGCAAAACTACAACTCCCAGCATGCACTGACTGTCCAGGCATGCTGGGAGTTTTAGTTCAGCAACATCTGGCCCTTCAGCTGTCTGGGCATGCTGGGAGTTGTAGTTTTGCAACAGCTGGAGACACACTGGTTGGGAAACATTGTTTCTAACTCAGTGTTTCCTAACCTGTGTGCCTCCAGCTGTTGCAAAACTATAACTCCCAGCATGCACTAAAAGACCATGCATGCTGGGAGTTGTAGTTTTGCAACATCTGGAGGGCCCCAGTTTGGAGACCATTGTATAATGGTCTCCAATCTGTGCTCTTCCAGCTGTTGCAAAACTACAACTCCCAGTATGCACTGACTGTCCAGGCATGCTGGGAGTTTTAGTTCAGCAACATCTGGCCCTTCAGCTGTCTGGGCATGCTGGGAGTTGTAGTTTTGCAACAACTGGAGACACACTGGTTGGGAAACATTGTCTGTTTCTAACTCAGTGTTCCCTAACCTGTGTGCCTCCAGCTGTTGCAAAACTATGACTCCCAGCATGCACTAACAGACCATGCATGCTGGGAGTTGTGGTTTTGCAACAGCTGATGCAAGCCCCCCCCCCCCCCCCCGCCCCGCCACCCCCGTGAATGTACAGGGTACATTCACATGGGCAAGGCTTTTACAGTGGGTTTCTCGCATCTTGAGATGCAGCAAATTTTGCGCTGGGAAACTCGCTGTAACCCCCGCCCATGTGACTGTACCCTAAAAACACTACACTACACTAACACAAAATAAAATAAAAAGTTAAAAACACTACATATACACATACCCCTACACAGCCCCCCTCCCCCAATAAGAACGTCTGGTACACCACTGTTTCCAAAGCAGAGCCTCCAGCTGTTGAAAAACAACAACTCCCAGTATTGTCGGACAGCCGTTGACTGTCCAGGCATGCTGGGAGTTTTACAACAGCTGGAGGCACCCTGTTTGGGAATCACTGGCGTAGAATACCCCTATGTCCACCCCTATGCAAATCCCTAATTTAGGCCTCAAATGCACATGGCGCTCTCACTTTGGAGCCCTGTCGTATTTCAGGGCAACAGTTTAGGGCGACATATGGGGTATCGCTGTACTCGGGAGAAATTGCGTTACAAGGTTTGGGGGGCTTTTTCTTCTTTAACCCTTCATGAAAAGGAAATGTTGGGGTCTACACCAGAATGTTAGTGTAAACATTTTTTATTTTTTACACTAACATGCTGATGTTGCCCTATACTTTACATTTTCACAAGAGGTAAAAGGGAAAAAAGCCCCCCAAAATTTGTAACGTAATTTCTCCCGACTACAGAGATACCCCATATGTGAGCGCAAAGTGCTCTGGGGGCGCACAACAAGGCCCAGAAGGGAGAGCGCACCATGTACATTTGAGGTGATTTGCACAGGGGTGGCTGGTGTGCCATGTGGTTTTTTTTTGCTGTTCTGGCACCTTAGGGGCTTCCTAAATGCGACATGCCCCCCCGAGCAAAATTTGCTCTCAAAAAGCCAAATATGACTCCTTCTCTTCTGAGCATTGTAGTTCGCCCATAGTGCACTTCAGGTCAACTTATGGGGTACCTCCATACTCAGAAGAGATGGGGTTACAAATTTTGGGGGGTATTTTCTGCTATTAACCCTTGCAAAAAGGTGAAATTAGGGGGGAAACACACATTTTAGTGGAAATTTTTTTTTTTTTTTTTACATATGCAAAAGTCATGAAACACCTGTGGGGTAATAAGGCTCACTTTATTCCTTATTACATTCCTCAAGGGGTCTAGTTTCCAAAATGGTATGCCGTGTGGGTATTTTTTGCTGTTCTGGCACCATAGGGGCTTCCTAAATGCGACATGCCCCCCGAGCAAAATTTGCTCTCAAAAAGCCAAATATGACTCCTTCTCTTCTGAGAATTGTAGTTCACCCATAGTGCACTTCAGGTCAACTTATGGGGTACCTCCATACTCAGAAGAGAAGGGGTTACAAATATTGGGGGGTATTTCCTGCTATTGACCCTTGGAAAAATGTGAAATTTGGGGGGAAACACACATTTTAGTGAAAAAAAAATATTTTTTTTTACATATGCAAAAGTCGTGAAACACCTGTGGGGTATTAAGGCTCACTTTATTCCTTGTTATGTTCCTCAAGGGGTCTAGTTTCCAAAATAGTATGCCATGTGAGGTTTTTTTGCTGTTCTGGCACCATAGGGGCTTCCTAAATGCAACATGCCCCCAAAAACCATTTCAGAAAAACATACTCTCCAAAATCCCCTTGTCGCTCCTTCCCTTCTGAGCCCTCTACTGCGCCCGCCGAACACTTTACATAGACATATGAGGTATGTGCTTACTCGAGAGAAATCAGGCTACAAATATAAGTATACATTTTCTCCTTTTACCCCTTGTAAAAATTTAAAAATTGGGTCTACAAGAACATGTGAGTGTAAAAAATGAAGATTGTGAATTTTCTCCTTCACTTTGCTGCTATTCCTGTGAAACACCTAAAGGGTTAAAATGATGACTGAATGTCATTTTGAATACTTTGGGGGGGGTGCAGTTTTTATAATGGGGTCTTTTGTGGGGTATTTCTAATATGAAGACCCTTCAAATCCACTTCAAACCTGAACTGGTCCCTGAAAAATAGTGAGTTTGAAAATTTTGTGAAAAATTGGAAAATTGCTGCTGAACTTTGAAGCCCTCTGGTGTCTTCCAAAAGTAAAAACTCGTCACTTTTATGATGCAGACATAAAGTAGACATATTGTATATGTGAATAAAAAAATTTTTTATTTGTAATATACATTTTCCTTACAAGCAGAGAGCTTCAAAGTTAGAAAAATGCAAAATTTTCAAATTTTTCATCAAATTTTAGGATTTTTCACAAGGAAAGGATGCAAGTTACCACAAAAATTTACCACCATGTTAAAGTAGAATATGTCACGAAAAAACAATCTCGGAATCAGAATGATAACTAAAAGCATCAGAGTTATAAATGTTTAAAGTGACAGTGGTCAGATGTGCAAAAAACGCTCTGGTCCTTAAGGCCAAAATGGGCTTGGTCCTGAAGGGGTTAAGATAATGGGTTAATACATATGATACATTTATAATATAATATATTAATCCTCATGATTGCACACCTGGAATATCAATATTGTGTAGAATTTGAGTGGTGTTCCTCTATATATGTGTATTTTTTATAACATATAGTAAAAGAATCTTGATCGGTGTTCCATGTGCCGTCGTTATTGCATAGCGCTATCCATTTAACCCCTGCAGACTACTTATTGGATGTTTTTGACCCTCAAAATTAAGAGGGGGGTGGACCAGGGATCATGAAGGGCCATGGCACTCAGACCTGGCACACCAAGCCCCTAGGTGGCCGGCGTATCCACTTATTCACATGTGTCACAGACAAATCCTTTGACGTGAGGACCATTTTTTATTAATTGTCAGCACTATTATGCTTATTAATTTTCTTTTGGGTATTTAGGGTATTATTTCTTTCTTCTTTTTACTGGGTGACATTTCACTTCCTCATGTTTTTACACTAAATGTTCAGCTATTGTGACTGTCAGATGGACTGAATATTAGTGAACAGTGGCAAGTTATATGGGGGGACACTATCCCAGCATAAATTCTTTGTCTGTGACTGTGTGACGCCTTGGCCACCAGGGGCAGGTTCTCATCTTATATATATATATATATACATATACCCCTGAGTGCAGTATTATATTGACCGCTGATTGCCCATATGTTTATGGCCCTTGTCACGATGCCGGCTGGCAGGTAGTGGATCCTCTGTGCCAGAGAGGGATTGGCGTGGACCGTGCTAGTGGACCGGTTCTAAGCCACTACTGGTTTTCACCAGAGCCCGCCGCAAAGCGGGATGGTCTTGCTGCGGCGGTAGTGACCAGGTCGTATCCACTAGCAACGGCTCACCTCTCTGGCTGCTGAAGATAGGCGCGGTACAAGGGAGTAGGCAGAAGCAAGGTCGGACGTAGCAGAAGGTCGGGGCAGGCAGCAAGGATCGTAGTCAGGGGCAACGACAGAAGGTCTGGAAACACAGGCAAGGAACACACAAGGAACGCTTTCACTGGCACTAAGGCAACAAGATCCGGCAAGGGAGTGCAAGGGAAGTGAGGTAATATAGGGAAGTGCACAGGTGATTACCCTAATTGGAACCACTGCGCCAATCAGCGGCGCAGTGGCCCTTTAAATCGCAGAGACCCGGCGCGCGCGCGCCCTAGGGAGCGGGGCCGCGCGCGCCGGGACAGAACAGACGGGGAGCGAGTCAGGTAGGGGAGCCGGGGTGCGCATCGCGAGCGGGCGCTACCCGCATCGCGAATCGCATCCCGGCTGGCAGCGGGATCGCAGCGCCCCGGGTCAGAGGACGTGACCGGAGCGCTGCAGCGGAGAGAGTGAAGCGAGCGCTCCGGGGAGGAGCGGGGACCCGGAGCGCTCGGCGTAACAGTACCCCCCCCCTTGGGTCTCCCCCTCTTCTTGGAGCCTGAGAACCTGAGGAGCAGACTTTTGTCAAGGATGTTGTCCTCAGGTTCCCAGGATCTCTCTTCAGGACCACAACCCTCCCAGTCTACTAAAAAAAAATTTTTCCCTCTGACCTTTTTGGCAGCCAAAATTTCCTTGACCGAGAAGACGTCCGAGGAGCCGGAAACAGGAGTGGGAGGAACAGATTTGGGAGAAAAACGGTTGAGGATGAGTGGTTTGAGAAGAGAGACGTGAAAGGCATTAGGGATACGAAGAGAAGGAGGAAGAAGAAGTTTATAAGAGACAGGATTAATTTGACACAAAATTTTGAAAGGACCAAGATAGCGTGGTCCCAACTTGTAGCTAGGGACACGGAAGCGGACATATTTAGCGGAGAGCCATACCTTGTCTCCAGGGGAAAAAACGGGGGGAGCTCTTCTTTTCTTATCCGCGAACCTCTTCATGCGTGAAGAAGCCTGTAAGAGAGAATTTTGGGTCTCTCTCCATATAATGGAAAGGTCACGAGAAATTTCATCCACAGCGGGCAGACCAGAGGGCAAGGGGGTAGGGAGGGGGGGAAGAGGGTGACGGCCGTACACCACGAAAAATGGGGATTTGGAGGAAGATTCAGAGACCCTGAAGTTATACGAGAATTCGGCCCATGGAAGGAGATCTGCCCAGTCATCCTGGCGGGAGGAAACAAAATGTCGCAAATAATCACCCAAGATCTGGTTAATTCTTTCTACTTGTCCATTGGACTGGGGATGATATGCAGAGGAAAAATTTAATTTAATCTTGAGTTGTTTACAGAGAGCCCTCCAGAATTTAGACACGAATTGGACACCTCTATCCGAGACAATCTGCGTAGGCAACCCGTGAAGACGAAAAATGTGTACAAAAAATTGTTTAGCCAACTGAGGCGCAGAAGGAAGACCAGGAAGAGGGATGAAATGTGCCATTTTGGAGAATCGATCAACGACCACCCAAATAACAGTGTTGCCACGGGAAGGGGGTAAATCAGTAATAAAATCCATACCAATCAGAGACCAAGGCTGTTCGGGGACAGGCAGAGGATGAAGAAAACCAGCGGGCTTCTGGCGAGGAGTCTTATCCCGGGCACAGATAGTGCAGGCTCGCACAAAGTCCCCAACATCCGTCTCCAGAGTCGGCCACCAATAGAAGCGGGAGATGAGTTGCACAGATTTCTTGATGCCCGCATGACCTGCGAGATGGGAGGAGTGACCCCATTTGAGGATTCCGAGGCGTTGGCGTGGAGAAACAAAGGTCTTCCCTGGAGGAGTCTGCCTGATGGAGGCAGGAGAAGTGGAGATCAGGCAGTCAGGTGGAATGATGTGTTGCGGAGGGAGATCAACTTCTGAGGCATCCGAGGAACGAGAGAGAGCATCGGCCCTAATGTTCTTATCGGCAGGACGAAAGTGAATCTCAAAATTAAATCGGGCAAAGAACAGAGACCACCGGGCCTGGCGAGGATTCAGCCGTTGGGCAGACTGGAGGTAGGAGAGGTTCTTGTGGTCGGTGTAGATAATAACAGGAGAACTTGATCCCTCCAGCAGATGCCTCCATTCCTCAAGTGCTAATTTAATGGCTAGAAGCTCTCGATCCCCGATGGAGTAGTTCCTCTCCGCTGGAGAGAAGGTCCTAGAGAAAAAACCACAAGTGACAGCATGCCCGGAAGAATTTTTTTGTAGAAGAACAGCTCCAGCTCCCACTGAGGAGGCATCAACCTCCAATAGGAAGGGTTTGGAAGGGTCAGGTCTGGAGAGGACGGGAGCCGAAGAAAAGGCAGACTTGAGTCGTTTAAAGGCGTCTTCTGCTTGAGGAGGCCAGGACTTGGGATCAGCACTTTTTTTGGTTAAAGCCACGATAGGAGCCACAATGGTAGAAAAATGTGGAATAAATTGCCTGTAATAATTGGCGAAACCCAAAAAGCGTTGGATAGCACGGAGTCCGGAGGGGCGTGGCCAATCTAAGACGGCAGAGAGTTTGTCTGGATCCATCTGTAGTCCCTGGCCAGAGACCAAATATCCTAGAAAAGGAAGAGATTGGCATTCAAACAGACATTTCTCAATTTTGGCATAGAGTTGGTTGTCACGAAGTCTCTGAAGAACCATACGGACATGCTGGCGGTGTTCTTCTAGATTGGCAGAAAAAATTAGGATATCGTCCAGATATACAACAACACAGGAGTATAACAGATCACGAAAAATTTCATTGACAAAGTCTTGGAAGACGGCAGGGGCGTTGCACAGTCCAAAGGGCATGACCAGATACTCAAAGTGTCCATCTCTGGTGTTAAATGCCGTTTTCCACTCGTCCCCCTCTCTGATGCGGATGAGGTTATAGGCGCCTCTTAAGTCCAATTTAGTGAAGATGTGGGCACCTTGGAGGCGATCAAAGAGTTCAGAGATGAGGGGTAAGGGGTAGCGGTTCTTAACCGTGATTTTATTAAGACCGCGGTAGTCAATGCAAGGACGTAGGGAGCCATCTTTTTTGGACACAAAGAAAAATCCGGCTCCGGCAGGAGAGGAGGATTTACGGATAAAGCCCTTCTTTAGATTCTCCTGGACGTATTCGGACATGGCAAGAGTCTCTGGGGCAGAGAGAGGATAAATTCTGCCCCGGGGTGGAGTAGTACCCGGGAGGAGGTCGATAGGGCAATCATAAGGCCTGTGAGGAGGTAGTGTCTCAGCTTGTTTTTTGCAGAAAACATCCGCGAAGTCCATATAGGCCTTAGGGAGACCGGTTACTGGAGGAACCACAGAGTTACGGCAAGGGTTACTGGGAACCGGTTTTAGACAGTTCTTGGAACAAGAGGACCCCCAAGTCTTGATCTCCCCAGTGGACCAATCCAGGGTAGGGGAATGAAGTTGAAGCCAGGGAAGTCCAAGGAGAATTTCCGAGGTGCAATTGGGGAGGACCAAAAGTTCAATCCTCTCATGATGAGATCCGATGCTCATAAGAAGGGGCTCCGTGCGGAAACGTATGGTACAGTCCAATCTTTCATTATTTACACAATTGATGTAGAGGGGTCTGGCGAGACTGGTCACCGGGATGTTGAACCTGTTGACGAGAGAGGCCAAAATAAAATTTCCTGCAGATCCAGAGTCCAAGAAGGCCACAGCAGGGAAGGAGAAGGCAGAGGCAGACATCCGCACAGGCACAGTAAGACGTGGAGAAGCAGAGTAGACATCAAGGACTGTCTCACCTTTGTGCGGAGTCAGCGTACGTCTTTCCAGGCGGGGAGGACGGATAGGACAATCCCTCAGGAAGTGTTCGGTACTAGCACAGTACAGGCAGAGGTTCTCCATACGGCGTCGTGTCCTCTCTTGAGGTGTCAGGCGAGACCTGCATAGCCTCCACGGCGGGAGGCACAGGAACAGATTGCAGGGGACCAGAGGAGAGAGGAGCCGAGGAGACGAAACGCCTCGTGCGAACAGAGTCCATATCTTGGCGGAGTTCCTGGCGCCTTTCAGAAAAACGCATGTCAATGCGAGTGGCTAGGTGAATGAGTTCATGTAGATTAGCAGGGATTTCTCGTGCGGCCAGAACATCTTTAATGTTGCTGGATAGGCCTTTTTTGAAGGTCGCGCAGAGGGCCTCATTATTCCAGGACAATTCTGAAGCAAGTGTACGGAATTGTACGGCATACTCGCCAACGGAAGAATTACCCTGGACCAGGTTCAACAGGGCAGTCTCAGCAGAAGAGGCTCGGGCAGGTTCCTCAAAGACACTTCGGATTTCCGAGAAGAAGGAGTGTACGGAGGCAGTGACGGGGTCATTGCGGTCCCAGAGCGGTGTGGCCCATGACAGGGCTTTTCCGGACAGAAGACTGACTACGAAAGCCACCTTAGACCTTTCAGTGGGAAACAGGTCCGACATCATCTCCAGATGCAGGGAACATTGGGAAAGAAAGCCACGGCAAAACTTAGAGTCCCCATCAAATTTATCCGGCAAGGATAGGCGTAGCCCAGGAGCGGCCACTCGCTGCGGAGGAGGTGCAGGAGCTGGCGGAGGAGATGACTGCTGAAGCTGTGGTAGTAACTGTTGTAGCATAACGGTCAGTTGAGACAGCTGTTGGCCTTGTTGCGCTATCTGTTGTGACTGCTGGGCGACCACCGTGGTGAGGTCAGCGACAACTGGCAGAGGAACTTCAGCGGGATCCATGGCCGGATCTACTGTCACGATGCCGGCTGGCAGGTAGTGGATCCTCTGTGCCAGAGAGGGATTGGCGTGGACCGTGCTAGTGGACCGGTTCTAAGCCACTACTGGTTTTCACCAGAGCCCGCCGCAAAGCGGGATGGTCTTGCTGCGGCGGTAGTGACCAGGTCGTATCCACTAGCAACGGCTCACCTCTCTGGCTGCTGAAGATAGGCGCGGTACAAGGGAGTAGGCAGAAGCAAGGTCGGACGTAGCAGAAGGTCGGGGCAGGCAGCAAGGATCGTAGTCAGGGGCAACGGCAGAAGGTCTGGAAACACAGGCAAGGAACACACAAGGAACGCTTTCACTGGCACTAAGGCAACAAGATCCGGCAAGGGAGTGCAAGGGAAGTGAGGTAATATAGGGAAGTGCACAGGTGATTACCCTAATTGGAACCACTGCGCCAATCAGCGGCGCAGTGGCCCTTTAAATCGCAGAGACCCGGCGCGCGCGCGCCCTAGGGAGCGGGGCCGCGCGCGCCGGGACAGAACAGACGGGGAGCGAGTCAGGTAGGGGAGCCGGGGTGCGCATCGCGAGCGGGCGCTACCCGCATCGCGAATCGCATCCCGGCTGGCAGCGGGATCGCAGCGCCCCGGGTCAGAGGACGTGACCGGAGCGCTGCAGCGGAGAGAGTGAAGCGAGCGCTCCGGGGAGGAGCGGGGACCCGGAGCGCTCGGCGTAACAGCCCTAATGGCATGTTACTCTATAGATATCAAATAATAAACCTTCTTTTTCCCCTTCCCCCCCCCCTTCTCTTCCCCCCCCTTCTCTCTTTCCCTTCCCTTCCTTTCCCTTTTCATTGATATTATTTACCCATAAACAAAAAAACATATATATATATATATATATATATATATATATATATATATATATATATCTTTTCATGTGCAAATATTCACATATGTCCATCTATTTATTGGCCTACGCATGCGCTCCAACATGCGTTCCACCATATATAGGTTGGTGGGACCTCACCATGCGTTCCACAAATGGGCGCATGTTGAGCGCATTGTCCCTTTTCACTGCACGTACGCCGCGACTGATGGCGGTGCGTTCCACTATGCGTTCCACACAGAGCGCATGGTGGGACGCGCCGGAAGATGTAATCACAGTGCGTTCCACTATGCGTTCCACACAGAGCGCAGTTACTTCCGGAGGGGCGGTGGTTACACCTTCGGGCCGGAAGTGGGGATGGCGTTCTGTGGTGCCGCGGCACATGGAGGCTCTATCAGGAACACCAGTTAGGTATGTTTGCTAATTGCTGTACAGTGACCCCCCGACTTATGATGGCCCCGACATATGATCATTTCAACATATGATGGCTTCTCAGAGCCCATCGTATGTTGAAGGCAGTCTCGACATATGATGCTGCTGTGTGTCGGGTCCATCATACAAACAGCTATCTGACAGCGCTGACAACTTCACCAACTGACAGATAGTTGTTTAACCCCTTAAGGACCGGAGGTTTTTCCGTTTTTGCATTTTCGTTTTTTGCTCCTTGCCTTTAAAAAATCATAACTCTTTCAAATTTACACCTAAAAATCCATATGATGGCTTATTTTTTGCGCCACCAATTCTACTTTGTAATGACGTCAGTCATTTTGCCCAAAAATCTATGGTGAAGCGGGAAAAAAAATCATTGTGCGACAAAATTTAAAAAAAAACGCTGTTTTGTAACTTTTGGGGGCTTCCGTTTCTACATAGTACATTTTTCGGTAAAAATGACACCTGATATGTATTCTGTAGGTCCATACGATTAAAATGATACCCTACTTATATAGGTTTGATTTTGTCGGACTTCTGGAAAAAATCATAACTACATGCAGGAAAATTAATACGTTTAAAATTGTCATCTTCTGACCCCTATAACTTTTTTATTTTTCCGTGTATGGGGCGGTATGAGGGCTCATTTTTTGCGCCGTGATCTGAAGTTTTTAACGGTACCATTTTTGCATTGATAGGACTTATTGATCGCTTTTTATTCATTTTTTCATGATATAAAAAGTGACCAAAAATGCACTATTTTGGACTTTGGAATTTTTTTGCGCGCACGCCATTGACCGTGCGGTTTAATTAACGATATATTTTTATAATTCGGACATTTCCGCACGCGGCGATACCATTTATGTTTATTTTTATTTTTATTTACACTGTGTTTTTTCTTTTATGGGAAAAGGGGGGTGATTCAAACTTTTAATAGGGAAGGGGTTAAATGATGTTTATTCACTTTTTTTTGCACTTTTTTTTTGCAGTGTTATAGGTCCCATAGGGACCTATAACACTGCACACACTGATCTTTTACATTGATCACTGGTTTCTCATAAGAAACCAGTGATCGATGATTCTGCCGCATGACTGCTCATGCCTGGATCTCAGGCACTGAGCAGTCATTCGGCGATCGGACAGCGAGGAGGCAGGTAGGGGCCCTCCCGCTGTCCTGTCAGCTGTTCGGGATGCCGCGATTTCACCGCGGCTATCCCGAACAGCCCACTGAGCTAGCCGGCATGCTTTCGGTTTCACTTTAGACGCGGCGTTCAACTTTGAACGCCGCGTCTAAAGGGTTAATAGCGCGCGGCACAGCGATCAATGCCGCGCGCTATTAGCCACGGGTCCCGGCCGTTGTTAGAGGCCGGGCCCGAACCGCTATGACGCGGGGCCACGCCGTGGCCCCGCGTTATAGATCGGGAGTGGACACATGACGTTCCAGTACGTCATGTGTCCTTAAGGGGTTAATGTCCCCGTGTGCCCCGTTCTGCCTCCTGTCACTCACACGCTGTCCTGATAACTCATACAGGCTTCCACTGTGAGCTCCGTGTAAGCCCCGCCCCCCAGTGCAGCCATAGCCAATAGCCTGGAGCATCTTGCTGCAGGCATCCAATGAGCTGCTCCCCTTCCTTTCCTATAGAGCTGTAGTCAACAGGATGGTAATGGAGGACGTTCTGTCCCCCCTGAAGGTATATAAAGAATTGTACAGTACTGTATACAATGTCACACATCACATACAATACATATACACTATACACCCCATACATCAATGTTTCCCTATCAGTGTACCTCCAGCTGTTGCAAAACTATAACTCCCAGCATGCCCAAACAGTCAATGGCTGTACATGCATGCTGGGAGTTGTAGTTGTGCAACAGCTGGAGGCACCCTGGTTTGTTAAACACTCCCCATACACTCCACATACAATGGTCATCCCAGAACCAATTGGCAGTTTCCCATAGAGATATGTATTCAACATACAATGGTTCCGAGGCCCCAGAACCAATTACCATTTTTACATAGACATATGTACTCGACATATGATGGTTTCAACATATGATGGTTCTCCTGGAACCAATTAATATCATATGTTGAGGGACCACTGTATATATAAATATTCAAGTGTTTCTCTTTTCACACAACTACCCCGTTTTCTTTCGCAATGTTCCCTGCACTTGGAGATGATGTCGGACCAGTTTCCTACTGAAAGGTCTAAGGTGGCTTTCGTAGTCAGCCTTCTGTCTGGAAAAGCCCTGTCATGGGCCACACCGCTCTGGGACCGCAATGACCCTGTCACTGCCTCTGTACACTCCTTCACGGAGATTCGAAGTGTCTTTGAGGAACCTGCCCGAGCCTCTTCTGCCGAGACTGCCCTGCTGAACCTGGTCCAGGGTAATTCTTCTGTTGGCGAGTACGCCATCCAATTCCGTACTCTCGCCTCCGAATTATCCTGGAATAACGAGGCCCTCTGCGCGACCTTTAAAAAAGGCCTATCCAGTAACATTAAAGATCTGCTGGCCACACGAGAAATTCCTGCTAACCTGCATGAACTTATTCATCTGGCCACCCGCATTGACATGCGTTTTTCCGAAAGGCGTCAGGAGCTCCGCCTGGATATGGACTTTGTTCGCACGAGGCGGTTTCTCTCCCCGGCTCCTCTCTCCTCTGGTCCTCTGCAATCCGTTCCTGTGCCTCCCGCCGTGGAGGCTATGCAAGTTGACCAGTCTCGCCTGACACCTCAAGAGAGGACACGACGCCGCATGGAGAATCTGTGCCTGTACTGTGCCGGTACCGAACACTTCTTGAAGGATTGTCCTATCCGACCTCCCCGCCTGGAAAGACGTACGCTGACTCCGCACAAAGGTGAGACAGCTCTAGGTGTGAACTTTGCTTCTCCACGTCTTACTGTGCCTGTGCGGATATCTTCCTCTACCTTCTCCTTCTCAGCTATGGCCTTCTTGGATTCCGGATCTGCAGGAAATTTTATTTTGGCCTCTCTCATCAACAGGTTCAACATCCCGGTGACCAGTCTCGCCAGACCCCTCTACATCAATTCTGTTAATAATGAAAGATTGGACTGTACCGTGCGTTACCGCACGGAACCTCTCTTAATGTGCATCGGACCCCATCACGAAAAAATTGAATTCTTGGTCCTTTCCAACTGCACTTCTGAAATTCTTCTTGGATTACCGTGGCTTCAACGCCATTCCCCAACCCTTGATTGGTCCACAGGGGAAATCAAGAACTGGGGTACTTCTTGCCACAAGGACTGTCTTAAACCGGCTCCCTGTACTCACAGTCAAGACCCTGTGGTTCCCCCGGTATCTGGTCTTCCCAAGGCCTATCTGGATTATGCTGATGTTTTTTGCAAAAAACAAGCAGAGACTTTGCCTCCTCACAGGCCTTATGACTGTCCTATTGACCTCCTCCCTGGTACTACTCCACCCCGGGGCAGAATCTATCCTCTGTCTGCTCCGGAAACTCAAGCCATGTCGGAGTACATCCAAGAGATCTTAAAAAAGGGGTTTATCCGCAAGTCCTCCTCCCCTGCCAGAGCTGGATTTTTTTTTTGTTTCCAAAAAAAGACGGCTCCCTACGCCCTTGCATTGATTACCGCGGACTTAATAAAATCACTGTAAAAAAACGCTACCCCCTACCTCTTATCTCGGAACTCTTTGACCGCCTACGAGGCGCCCACATCTTTACCAAACTGGACTTAAGAGGTGCTTATAATCTCATCCGCATCAGGGAGGGGGACGAATGGAAGACCGCGTTTAACACTAGAGATGGACACTTTGAGTATCTGGTCATGCCCTTTGGCCTTTGCAACGCCCCTGCCGTCTTCCAAGACTTTGTTAATGAAATTTTTCGTGATCTATTATATACCTGTGTTGTGGTCTACCTGGACGATATTTTGATTTTTTCTTCTAACCTAGAAGAACACCGCCAGCATGTCCGCATGGTTCTTCAGAGACTTCGGGACAATCAATTATATGCCAAAATGGAAAAATGTCTCTTTGAATGTCAATCTCTTCCCTTCCTAGGATACTTAGTCTCTGGCCAGGGACTACAAATGGACCCAGATAAACTATCAGCCGTATTGGATTGGCCACGCCCCTCCGGACTCCGTGCTATCCAACGTTTTTTGGGGTTCGCCAATTATTACAGACAATTTATTCCACACTTTTCCACTATTGTGGCTCCTATCGTGGCTCTAACCAAGAAGAATGCCAATCCTAAGTCCTGGTCTCCTAAAGCGGAAGACGCATTTAAACATCTCAAGTCTGCCTTTTCTTCTGCTCCCGTGCTCTCCAGACCTGATCCATCTAAACCCTTCCTATTGGAGGTAGATGCCTCCTCAGTGGGAGCTGGAGCAGTTCTTCTACAAAAAAATTCTTCCCGGCATGCTGTTACTTGTGGGTTTTTTTCTAGGACCTTCTCCCCGGCGGAGAAAAACTACTCCATTGGTGATCGAGAACTACTGGCCATTAAATTGGCGCTTGAGGAATGGAGGCACCTGCTGGAAGGATCCAAATATCCTGTTATTATATACACCGATCACAAGAATCTCTCTTATCTTCAGTCTGCCCAACGGCTGAACCCTCGCCAGGCTAGGTGGTCGTTGTTCTTTGCCCGTTTTAACTTTGAAATTCATTTTCGCCCTGCTGACAAGAACATTAGGGCCGATGCCATCTCTCGTTCTTCAGATGCCTCTGAAGTGGAAGCCTCTCCGCAACACATCATTCCTCCGGACTGTCTGATCTCCACTTCTCCAGCTTCCATCAGGCAAACTCCTCCAGGGAAGACCTTCGTTTCTCCACGCCAGCGCCTCGGGATTCTCAAGTGGGGACACTCCTCCCACCTCGCAGGCCATGCTGGCATCAAAAAATCCATCCAACTCATCTCTCAATTTTATTGGTGGCCGACTCTGGAGACTGATGTTGTTGATTTCGTGCGGGCTTGTACTGTCTGTGCCCGGGATAAGACTCCTCGCCAGAAGCCTGCTGGTCTCCTTCATCCTCTGCCTGTTCCTGAACAACCTTGGTCACAGATTGGTATGGACTTTATTACTGACTTGCCTTTATCCCATGGCAACACAGTTGTTTGGGTGGTCGTTGATCGATTCTCCATGATGGCACATTTTATCCCTCTTCCAGGCCTTCCTTCGGCGCCTCAGTTGGCAAAGGAATTTTTTGTACACATTTTTCGCCTTCACGGTTTGCCCACGCAGATCGTCTCGGATAGAGGCGTTGAATTCGTGTCTAAATTCTGGAGGGCCCTCTGTAAGCAGCTCAAGATCAAATTAAACTTCTCTTCTTCTTATCATCCCCAATCCAATGGGCAAGTAGAAAGAATTAATCAGGTTCTTGGTGACTATTTGCGACATTTTGTTTCCTCCCGCCAGGATGACTGGGCAGATCTTCTACCATGGGCCGAATTCTCGTACAATTTCAGAGTCTACGAATCCTCTGCTAAATCCCCATTCTTTGTGGTGTACGGCCGTCACCCTCTTCCTCCCCTCCCAACTCCCATGCCCTCTGGTTTGCCCGCTATTGATGAAGTGACTCGAGACCTCTCCACCATATGGAAAGAAACCCAAAATTCTCTTTTACAGGCTTCATCCCGGATGAAAAAATATGCTGATAAGAAAATAAGAATTCCCCCCCATTTTTGCTCCCGGAGACAAGGTATGGCTCTCTGCTAAGTATGTCCGCTTTCGTGTCCCCAGTTATAAACTGGGACCACGCTATCTTGGCCCTTTCAAAGTCAAGTGCCAGATCAACCCTGTCTCTTACAAACTCCTTCTTCCTCCTTCTCTCCGTATCCCCAATGCTTTCCATGTCTCTCTCCTTAAACCACTCACCCTTAACCACTTCTCTCCCAAAGTTGTTTCTCCCACTCCAGTTTCCGGGTCATCTGACGTCTTTTCGGTGAAGGAGATTCTAGCATCCAAGACGGTCAGAGGTAAAAGATTATTTTTGGTTGACTGGGAGAATTGCGGCCCAGAGGAGAGATCTTGGGAACCTGAGGACATCCTGGACAAAAGTCTTATCCTCAGGTTCTCAGGCTCCATGAAGAGGGGGAGACCCAAGGGGGGGGGGGGGTACTGTTACGCAGAGCGCTCCGGGTCCTCGCTCCTCCCCGGAGTGCTTGCAGCGTTCTCTTATTCACAGCGCCCCGGTCAGACCTGCTGACCGGGTGCGCTGCGATATTACTCCCAGCCGGGATGCGATTCGCGATGCGGGACGCGCCCGCTCGCGATGCGCATCTCGGCTCCCGTACCTGACCCGTTCCCCGTCTGTGTTGTCCCGGCACGCGCGGCCCCGCTCCTTAGGGCGCGCGCGCGCCGGGTCTCTGCGATTTAAAGGGCCACTGCGCCACTGATTGGCGCAGCAGGCCTAATCAGTATCTTCACCTGTGCACTCCCTACTTATACCTCACTTCCCCTGCACTCCCTCGCCGGATCTTGTTGCCATTGTGCCAGTGAAAGCGTTTCCTTGTGTGTTCCTAGCCTGTGTTCCAGACCTCCTGCCGTTGCCCCTGACTACGATCCTTGCTGCCTGCCCTGACCTTCTGCTACGTCCGACCTTGCTCTTGTCTACTCCCTTGTACCGCGCTTATCTCTGCAGTCAGAGAGGTTCAGCCGTTCCCGGTGGATACGACCTGCTTGTACCGCCGCTGCAAGACCATCCCGCTTTGCGGCGGGCTCTGGTGAATACCAGTAGCAACTTAGAACCGGTCCACCGACACGGTCCACGCCAATCCCTCTCTGGCACAGAGGATCCACCTCCAGCCAGCCGAATCGTGACAACGTACATAAGGAGGTCTTCCAACAGGTGTAGGTACGCATGAGTAAGGGGGCGTGTCCCTCGAAACGTCACGTCATATCCTGTTGCCTACCTCGCTTTGATGTAAATGTTGCATACTGCACTTTATTGAAGAAAGAAAAATTTGAGAAAAAATAAAGAAGACCGGCTGGTCGTTTATACTCTACTGGAACAGTGAGTTTATCTTTTCCATGTGTATGCTAGCACTGCTTTTGCGTATATAGCCCAGGAACCTTGTATACTGCATGTTTGGGAGCTAATGGTGGAGCTCTGCACCTGGTGATTAATTGCAGCACCATAGAACTTGGCTTATCAAGAAATTTGTGTTACCACTTATATGGTGTTTTAAACGCTGCTAAAAATGTCATTCATGGACTTAAGTCAAATGACAGAAAATAAAGCCGACGTATTTTCATTCTCAGAGAGAGAT
Source organism: Hyla sarda (assembly GCF_029499605.1). Taxonomy (NCBI): domain Eukaryota; kingdom Metazoa; phylum Chordata; class Amphibia; order Anura; family Hylidae; genus Hyla; species Hyla sarda. Next base: position 55,676 of record NW_026610896.1, read on the forward strand.
CGTAACAGAATACTTGCCCAAGCCACAAGTGCTGGTTTTTCTATGGCTACATTGAAAGATCAATGCCCGATAGACTATGTGAAAAAACTAGAGACTTTATCTAGAAAATAAATTAGTCTGTCTTTTCATGCTTCAACACTGACCGAATACTTAAAAGTCCAATGGATACCTCAGGGCTTAAGGTGTAAATGGAGCCCTACATTATTGCCAGATGATGCGGTTTATCACCAGAAGTGGTACCCAATGAATAACAGACGCTATTTAGAGTTAATGTTTCTAACAGTGCAACATTTACAAATGGCAATTGACCCCTTGAGAAAGGAAACACAAGAAATAACTGATAAAATGAAAGAAACAAAAACTGAGGTGGAATCAAGTCAGACATTACAGGACTTGAATACAAGCTTGGAGAAATTGAAAATGAATACTCTTCAGAATAAATCAAATAAATTTGAAAGGGATATGCCCGACTACCTGCAAAATAAAGTGTATACATGGGCAGAAGAGCGAAGGCAGGCTAGACAAACACGAAAATCGTCGGCATCAGCATCAGACTCTGCGGATAACCTGAACAAGGTACCAAATATAACAAAAGGAAACCACGTTTTTTAGGAAAACCAAAAGAACAGAAGAACAAGACGGACAATACTACAGACGAAACGAGTTCAGAGGAGAAAGGGCAAGAACTAACAGGAGCAAAAAAGAAAAAAGCAAGGTTTAAAAGAAGACCTAGTGATTAATATTTCGGGACGCGGTCTAACAAAAGATGAACTATCAGTTCTAAACAAAGGATATGTACCATCATTTGAAAGCACTAAGTGGATATGTACGAACTAAAGTGGATGTGTACAAATTCACTAGGAATATTAAAATGAAAATGTATCTACATGATAACAAAAAAACTTTTGCTTCCACAGGTAAATCGCCATTAATGATTGTTCCGGAAAAACTCCGTAAATTATCTAAGTCTGAATTCGAACCGCTGTTGCATTCGAGTAACTTGGAGACTTTTGAAATAATGGTAAAAAATGAAATAGAAAAAAATTGGGATAAAAATAAAAAAGTTTCTCTAACGTAACAGCGGCTGAAAGAAAAGGTCTGGTTGCTTTAAAAATGACTCCTCCCTTGTCGTCAAGAGGGCCGACAAGGGAGGAGCCATAGTACTTATGAATCGAGATATATACATAAAAGAAGCACATAACCAAATAAAAAATGATAAAGTGTATAAACGTCTTACCACCGATCCTACTACGATTTTGAAAAAAGAAATTGATTCATTTTTGACTCAAAATGTTAATGATGGTATTATCCCACAAAGGATGTGTAAAAGTCTACAAGTTGATTTCCCTAGAGTACCTGTTCTGTATCTGCTTCCCAAGGTCCACAAGGACCGCGACTGTCCACCAGGGCGCCCGATCGTCTCTGGATCGGGTTCCCTGCTGGAACCACTCGCGGTCCTTGTTGATAGCTTTCTGCAACCTGAAATCAAGAAACTGCCTAGATGTCTGTCTGACACTAGTCAGTTTCTGTGTGAATTGGGACAACTGAATGCAAATAATGTACGGTTTTTGTGCACATTAGATGTACAAAGTCTATACACAAATATCCCTCTGACTGAGGGTATTCGTTGTGTATACGATACCTTGTCCAAAAATGCAAAACTCTCGAATGAAATGATTGCTTTTCTGATGTCATTATTGGATTATGTCTTGACAAAATTGTTTTTTCGTTTTGATACAGATTTCTATCTTCAGATAGATGGCACTTCAATGGGGTCACCAGTGGCACCTAGTCTAGCTAATGCCTTTTTGGCAGCATTTGAAGAGGATGTCATCTTCTCCTGCTACGGGGCATGAACATGTCGCCCACATGGTTTCGATATGTGGACGATGTGTTCATGCTCTGGCAGGGAGAGGAGACAGAATTACTGTCGTTCGTAGAAAAACTCAATACGGTACATCCTACAATAAAATTTACATTAACTTATGATAATACAAAAATTCCATTTTTGGATGTAGAGGTAGAGATTAAAGAAGAAAAATTTGTAACAACATTATATACTAAAAAACAAACAAAAATAATATGCTACACAGAAATAGTTTTCATTCACCCACGGTATTTCGGGGGCTCCCGAAAAGTCAATTAATTTGCGCAAAAAGAATTTCAAGCACAATGGAAGAATATGAAAAAATTTAAATTAAAATTGAAAGTAAATTTTTGGAAAGAGGTTACGATAAAAAACATTTAAAAGAAGCAGAAAATGAAGTCAGTACTATGAACAGACAAGATTTACTAATAAAGAAAAATAAAGATAAAACTAAAAATGAACATATAATGTATACAGGTACATATAATAAACATAGTTGTTATGATTCGGCAGGCTGGAGGTGGATCCTCTGTGTCAGCGAGGGATTGGCGTGGACCGTGTCGGTGGACCGGTTCTAAGTTGCTACTGGTATTCACCAGAGCCCGTCGCAAAGCGGGATGGTCTTGCTGCGGCGGTAGCAACCAGGTCGTATCCACCGGTAACGGCTCAACCTCTCTGACTGCTGAGACAGGCGCGGTACAAAAGGACAAGGCAAGAGCAAGGTCGGACGTAGCAGAAGGTCAGGGCAGGCAGCAAGGATCGTAGTCAGGGGCAACGGCAGAAGGTCTGGAACACAGGCTATGGACATACACTAAACGCTTTCTCTGGCACAAGGCAACAAGATCCGGCAAGGAAGTGAAGGGGAAGTGAGGTTATATAGACAGGGAGCAGGTGGAGGATAATTAGACTGATTGGGCCAGGCACCAATCATTGGTGCACTGGCCCTGTAAATCTTAGAGAGCTGGCACGTGCGCGCGCCCTAGAGAGCGGAGCCGCGTGCGCCAGAATGTGACAGCCGTCGACCGGGACGGGTAAGTGGCTTGGGATGCGATTCGCGAGCGGGCGCGTTCCGCTATGCGAATCGCATCCCCGTCGTCAGTGTCAGTGCAGCGCTCCCGGTCAGCGGGTCTGACCGGGGCGCTGCAGAGAGGAGAACGCCACGAGCGCTCCGGGGAGGAGCAGGGACCCGGAGCGCTCGGCGTAACTGTACCCCCCTTAGGTCTCCCCCTCTTTTTGTCTCCTTGTCCCTCCAAATGAGACGAGAACATAGGGGGCGACTCTTGAGTTTCCTTCTGGAAAAAAGAGAAGTCCTGGGTAGCTATATGAGCGGCAGGCAATCCAGAAGAAGTGAGAATGGGGAGGGGGGGCAGAGGGTGAAGCTTGTCACGGGGCAGAGTATTACCAGGAAGGGGGCTATGAGGAGCAGATGTGAGGCATCGTTTGTGACAAGCAGGACCCCAATTCTTGATCTCCCCGGTGGTCCAGTCAAGGATAGGAGAATGGCGTTGGAGCCATGGGAGACCGAGGAGGACTTCAGAGGTACAGTTGGGCAAAACAAAAAGTTAAATTTTTTCGTGATGCAGTCCAATGCTCATAAGCAGGGGTTCTGTTCGGTAACGCACAGTGAAGTCCAATTTTGCTCCTTTGATGGAAGAAATGTAGAGCGGCTTGACGAGACGGGTCACTGGGATGCAGAACCTATTAACCAAAGAGGCCAGAATAAAATTTCCAGCAGAACCAGAGTCCAAGAAGTCCATAGCTGAGAAGGAGGAGTTGGCAGAAGGAGCAATCCGCAAGGGCACAGTGAGACGTGGAGAAGCAGAATTCACACCAAGGGACGCCACTCCCATTTGAACAGGGTGCGTGCGTGCGTTTCCCAGACGTGGAGGACGAATAGGGCAATCCACCAAGAAATGTTCGGTACTAGCGCAGTACAGACAAAGATTTTCTTCCCTACGGCGATTCCTCTCTTCCTGGGTCAGGCGAGACCGATCCACTTGCATAGCCTCCTCGGCAGGAGGCACAGGGGTAGATTGCAAAGGATACTGGGGGAGAGGTGCCCAGAGATCAAGGTCTTTTTCCTGGCGGAGCTCCCGGTGTCTTTCAGAAAAACGTTTGTCGATGTGGGTGGCCAAAAGGATAAGTTCTGAAAGGTTAGCTGGAATTTCTCGTGCGGCCAGTACATCTTTGATGTTGCTGGATAAGCCTTTCTTGAAGGTCGCACAGAGGGCCTCAGTGTTCCAGGCTAGCTCTGAGGCAAGAGTACGAAATTGGATGGCGTACTCGCCTACTGAAGAATTACCCTGGACCAGGTTCAGCAGGGCAGTCTCGGCAGAAGAAGCTCGGGCTGGCTCCTCGAAGACACTACGGACTTCAGCGAAGAAGGACTGGACTGTGGCTGTGGCAGGATCATTGTGGTCCCAGAGCGGTGTGGCCCAAGACAAGGCCTTTCCAGAGAGAAGACTAACTACGAAAGCCACCTTAGACCGTTCTGTAGGAAATTGGTCCGACAACATCTCCATATGTAGGGAACATTGCGACAGAAAGCCACGGCAGAGTCTAGAGTCCCCATCAAATTTGTCCGGCAGGGACAAGCGGAGGCTGGGAGTGGCCACTCGCTGCGGAGGAGGTGCAGGAGCTGGCGGAGGAGATGGTTGCTGCTGTAGCAGTGGCAGAAGTTGCTGTAACATGGCGGTCAACTGCGACAGCTGCTGTCCTTGTTGGGCAATTTGCTGAGATTGCTGGGCGACCACCGTGGGTAGGTCAGCGAGACTTGGCAGCGGCACCTCTGCGGGATCCATGGCTGGATCTACTGTTATGATTCGGCAGGCTGGAGGTGGATCCTCTGTGTCAGAGAGGGATTGGCGTGGACCGTACCGGTGGACCGGTTCTAAGTTGCTACTGGTATTAACCAGAGCCCGCTGCAAAGCGGGATGGTCTTGCTGCGGCGGTAGCAACCAGGTCGTATCCACCGGTAACGGCTCAACCTCTCTGACTGCTGAGACAGGCGCGGTACAAAAGGACAAGGCAAGAGCAAGGTCGGATGTAGCAGAAGGTCAGGGCAGGCAGCAAGGGTCGTAGTCAGGGGCAACAGCAGAAGGTCTGGAACACAGGCTATGGACATACACTAAACGCTTTCTCTGGCACAAGGCAACAAGATCCGGCAAGGAAGTGAAGGGGAAGTGAGGTTATATAGACAGGGAGCAGGTGGAGGATAATTAGACTGATTGGGCCAGGCACCAATCATTGGTGCACTGGCCCATTAAATCTTAGAGAGCTGGCGCGCCCTAGAGAGCGGAGCCGCGCGCCAGAACGTGACAGCCGGGGACCGGGACGGGTAAGTGGCTTGGGATGCGATTCGCGAGCGGGCGCGTTCCGCTATGCGAATCGCATGCCCGTCGTCAGTGTCAGTGCAGCGCTCCCGGTCAGCGGGTCTGACCGGGGCACTGCAGAGAGGAGAACGCCGCGAGCGCTCTGGGGAGGAGCAGGTACCCTGAGCGCTCGGCGTAACAATAGTCCAATGATATAAAGAACTATCCAAAAATATTAAAATCTGATCCAAAATATGGGAACCTCTTTAAGGATCCACCCATGTTTGTACACACTAAAGGGAAATCAATAGGGGATACTTTAGTTAGAGGTGACATTGCAGTAAAAAAGAAGGATACACAAAGTTTCTTAGCTACTCCAAAACAGGGTACATTTGCATGCTTGTCATGTATACAATGTAGCGGTATTATTAAAGGGGAGAATATCCATCATCCCAAAAAACATCCCGGACATAACATCCCGGTGAAAGGCCACTTTAGTTGCACTAGTGAAAACGTTATATATTTATTAAAATGCCCGTGTGATATGGGCTATGTAGGGCAAACTAGTCGAATGATAAAAATTCGTATTGCTGAACATAAAAATGCTATAAGGAAAACATTGGAAAATAAGATCTATCCCACAGAAAATACATTTGGAGACACTTTAGTAGCCAGACATTTTTTAGAAAACAACCATAGAATCAGTGACTTAAGATGGCGAGTGTGTAATGATTCTGAGGAGGTGGAATCACTGTGGGTAGAATTACATAAGGAGGGAAATAATGAAAAAATAATATTTGGTGTAATCTACAGACCCCCTAATATCACTGAGGAGATAGAAGGTCGGCTGTATAAACAAATAGAGAGGGCCGCCCGGGCAGGTACAGTGGTAATAATGGGAGATTATAACTATCCAGATATAGATTGGGGCCGGGGTTGGCTAAAACTACAAAGGGGCGACAATTCCTAAATTTATTGCAGGATAATTTTATGGGCCAGTTTGTGGAGGACCCAACAAGAAGTGATGCCTTGTGGGATCTGATCATTTCCAACAACGCAGAGCTGGTTGGTAATGTAACTGTGCGGGAAAACCTTGGGAATAGCGACCACAATATAGTTACTTTTCACTTAAAATGTAGAAAACAAAGACAGGCGGGGAAGGCAAAAACATATAACTTTAAAAAGGTAAATTTCCCTGGGCTGAGATCTGCACTACAGGACATAGACTGGGGGGAGGGGTTCTCAAATACTGATACAGAAGGGAAATGGGACATCTTTATATCAACTCTAAATAACTATACAGCTAAATATATACCAAAGGGGAACAAATATAAACCATTAAAACTAAATCCTACATGGCTGACAAATGATGTTAAAAGAGCAATAAACAACAAAAAAATAGCCTTCAAAAAATACAAATCTGATGGGTCAGCTATAACATTTACACAGTACAAGGAGCTTAATAAAATCTGTAAAAATGTAATAAAAACAGCAAAAATTCAAAATGAGAGACAGGTGGCCAAAGAAAGCAAAACTAATCCTAAATATTTTTTTAGATATATAAATGCAAAAAAAACAAGGACAGAGCATGTAGGACCCCTTAATAATGATAATGGGGAGGTTGTCACGGGCGATCAAGAGAAGGCGGAGCTACTGAATGGGTTCTTTAGTTCTGTATACACTATGGAAGAAGGAGCTGACATTGGCCAGGTCAGTGCTGGTAACACATCATGTACAGGTCAGTGCTGGTAACACATCATGTACAGGTCAGTGCTGGTAACACATCATGTACAGGTCAGTGCTGGTAACACATCATGTACAGGTCAGTGCTGGTAACACATCATGTACAGGTCAGTGCTGGTAACACATCATGTACAGGTCAGTGCGGGTAACACATCATGTACAGGTCAGTGCTGGTAACACATCATGTACAGGTCAGTGCTGGTAACACATCATGTACAGGTCAGTGCTGGTAACACATCATGTACAGGTCAGTGCTGGTAACACATCATGTTATGGACTGAACTGGCTTAATGTAGAGATGGTACAAGGTAAGTTAAGTGATATAAATGTAAGCAAATCCCCAGGACCGGATGGACTACACCCAAGAGTTCTTAGAGAGGTAAGTTCAGTAATATCTGTACCCCTGTTCATGATATTTAGAGATTCTCTGGTGTCTGGTATTGTGCCAAGGGACTGGCGCAAGGCGAATGTGGTGCCAATCTTCAAAAAGGGCTCTAGGTCTTCCCCAGGAAACTATAGACCGGTAAGTTTAACGTGCATTGTGGGTAAATTGTTTGAAGGACTTATAAGGGATTACATACAGGAATACAGAGGGGATAATTGTATTATAAGTGATAGCCAGCAGGGGTTTACTAAGGATAGAAGGTGTCACCAATCTAATCTGCTTTTATGAAGAGGTGAGTAGAAGCCTTGACAGAGGAATGGCTGTGTATATAGAGGGGGGGGGGCTGTGTATATATAGAGGGGGGCTGTGTATATAGAGGGGGGGGCTGTGTATATAGAGGGGGGCTCTGTATATAGAGGGGGGCTGTGTATATAGAGGGGGGCTGTGTATATAGAGGGGGGCTGTGTATATAGAGGGGGGGCTGTGTATATAGAAGGGGGGCTGTGTATATAGAGGGGGGGCTGTGTATATAGAGGGGGGGCTGTGTATATAGAGGGGGGGCTGTGTATATAGAGGGGGGGCTGTGTATATAGAGGGGGGCTGTGTATATAGAGGGGGGGCTGTGTATATAGAGGGGGGGCTGTGTATATAGAGGGGGGGCTGTGTATATAGAGGGGGGCTGTGTATATAGAGGAATGGCTGTGTATATAGAGGAATGGCTGTGTATATAGAGGAATGGCTGTGTATATAGAGGGGGGGCTGTGTATATAGAGGGGGCTGTGTATATAGATGGGGGGTTGTGTATATAGAGGAGGGCTGTGTATATAGAGGGGGGCTGTGTATATAGAGGGGGGGCTGTGTATATAGAGGGGGGCTGTGTATATAGAGGGGGGGCTGTGTATATAGAGGGGGGCTTTGTATATAGAGGGGGGCTGTGTATATAGAGGGGGGCTGTGTATATAGAGAGGGGGCTGTGTATATAGAGGGGGCTATGTATATAGAGGGGGGCTGTGTATATAGAGGGGGGCTGTGTATATAGAGGGGGGCTGTGTATATAGAGGGGGGGCTGTGTATATAGAGGGGGGCTGTGTATATAGAGGGGGGCTGTGTATATAGAGGGGGGGGCTGTGTATATAGAGGGGGGGCTGTGTATATAGAGGGGGGGCTGTGTATATAGAGGGGGGCTGTGTATATAGAGGGGGGCTGTGTATATAGAGGGGGGCTGTGTATATAGAGGGGGGGCTGTGTATATAGAGGAATGGCTGTGTATATAGAGGAATGGCTGTGTATATAGAGGGGGGGCTGTGTATATAGAGGGGGCTGTGTATATAGATGGGGGGTTGTGTATATAGAGGAGGGCTGTGTATATAGAGGGGGGGCTGTGTATATAGAGGGGGGCTGTGTATACTAATAACCTGCAGCGTCGTATGTCTTAGGGGGGCTGTGTATATAGAGGGGGGCTGTGTATATAGAGGGGGGGCTGTGTATATAGAGGGGGGGGCTGTGTATATAGAGAGCGGGCTGTGTATATAGAGAGCGGGCTGTGTATATAGAGGGGGGCTGTGTATATAGAGGGGGGCTGTGTATATAGAGGGGGGCTGTGTACATAGAGGGGGGCTGTGTATATAGAGGGGGGCTGTGTATATAGAGGGGGGCTGTGTATACTAATAACCTGCAGCATCGTATGTCTTAGGGGGGCTGTGTATATAGAGGGGGGCTGTGTATATAGAGGGGGGGCTGTGTATATAGAGGGGGGGCTGTGTATATAGAGGGGGGCTGTGTATATAGAGGGGGGGCTGTGTATATAGAGGGGGGGCTGTGTATATAGAGGGGGGCTGTGTATATATAGAGAGGGGCTGTGTATATAGAGGGGGGGCTGTGTATATAGAGGGGGGCTGTGTATATAGAGGGGGGCTGTGTATACTAATAACCTGCAGCATCGTATGTCTTAGGGGGGCTGTGTATATAGAGGGGGGCTGTGTATATAGAGGGGGGCTGTGTATATAGTGGGGGGCTGTGTATATAGAGGGGGGCTGTGTATATAGAGGGGGGCTGTGTATATAGAGGGGGGCTGTGTATATAGAGGGGGGGGCTGTGTATATAGAGGGGGGCTGTGTATATAGTGGGGGGCTGTGTATATAGAGGGGGGCTGTGTATATAGAGGGGGGCTGTGTATATAGAGGGGGGCTGTGTATATAGAGGGGGGGGCTGTGTATATAGAGGGGGGCTGTGTATATAGAGGGGGGCTGTGTATATAGTGGGGGGCTGTGTATATAGAGGGGGGGCTGTGTATATAGAGGGGGGGCTGTGTATATAGAGGGGGGCTGTGTATACTAATAACCTGCAGCATCGTATGTCTTAGGGGGGATTAAACTGGCAGAGTCACTGGTAGAGAAGGATCTGGGGGACTTGTAGATCACAGACTACAGAATAGCACAATGTCAGGCTGCTGCTTCCAAGGCCGGCAGGATATTGTCATGTATCAAAAGAGGCCTGGACTCCAGGGACAGGGACATAATACTCCCCCTTTATAAAGCATTGGTACAGTCTATAGTGTATAATACTCCCCCTTTATAAAGCATTGGTACAGTCTATAGTGTATAATACTCCCCCTTTATAAAGCATTGGTACAGTCTATAGTGTATAATACTCCCCCTTTATAAAGCATTGGTACAGTCTATAGTGTATAATACTCCCCCTTTATAAATCATTGGTACAGTCTATAGTGTATAATACTCCCCCTTTATAAAGCATTGGTACAGTCTATAGTGTATAATACTCCCCCTTTATAAAGCATTGGTACAGTCTATAGTGTATAATACTCCCCCTTTATAAAGCATTGGTACAGTCTATAGTGTATAATACTCCCCCTTTATAAAGCATTGGTACAGTCTATAGTGTATAATACTCCCCCTTTATAAAGCATTGGTACAGTCTAGAGTGTATAATACTCCCCCTTTATAAAGCATTGGTACAGTCTATAGTGTATAATACTCCCCCTTTATAAAGCATTGGTACAGTCTATAGTGTATAATACTCCCCCTTTATAAAGCATTGGTACAGTCTATAGTGTATAATACTCCCCCTTTATAAAGCATTGGTACAGTCTATAGTGTATAATACTCCCCCTTTATAAAGCATTGGTACAGTCTATAGTGTATAATACTCCCCTTTATAAAGCATTGGTACAGTCTATAGTGTATAATACTCCCCTTTATAAAGCATTGGTACAGTCTATAGTGTATAATACTCCCCCTTTATAAAGCATTGGTACAGTCTATAGTGTATAATACTCCCCCTTTATAAAGCATTGGTACAGTCTATAGTGTATAATACTCCCCCTTTATAAAGCATTGGTACAGTCTATAGTGTATAATACTCCCCTTTATAAAGCATTGGTACAGTCTATAGTGTATAATACTCCCCTTTATAAAGCATTGGTACAGTCTATAGTGTATAATACTCCCCCTTTATAAAGCATTGGTACAGTCTATAGTGTATAATACTCCCCCTTTATAAAGCATTGGTACAGTCTATAGTGTATAATACTCCCCCTTTATAAAGCATTGGTACAGTCTATAGTGTATAATACTCCCCCTTTATAAAGCATTGGTACAGTCTATAGTGTATAATACTCCCCCTTTATAAAGCAGTGGTACAGTCTATAGTGTATAATACTCCCCCTTTATAAAGCATTGGTACAGTCTATAGTGTATAATACTCCCCTTTATAAAGCATTGGTACAGTCTATAGTGTATAATACTCCCCCTTTATAAAGCATTGGTACAGTCTATAGTGTATAATACTCCCCCTTTATAAAGCATTGGTACAGTCTATAGTGTATAATACTCCCCCTTTATAAAGCATTGGTACAGTCTATAGTGTATAATACTCCCCCTTTATAAAGCATTGGTACAGTCTATAGTGTATAATACTCCCCTTTATAAAGCATTGGTACAGTCTATAGTGTATAATACTCCCCTTTATAAAGCATTGGTACAGTCTATAGTGTATAATACTCCCCCTTTATAAAGCATTGGTACAGTCTATAGTGTATAATACTCCCCCTTTATAAAGCATTGGTACAGTCTATAGTGTATAATACTCCCCCTTTATAAAGCATTGGTACAGTCTATAGTGTATAATACTCCCCTTTATAAAGCATTGGTACAGTCTATAGTGTATAATACTCCCCTTTATAAAGCATTGGTACAGTCTATAGTGTATAATACTCCCCCTTTATAAAGCATTGGTACAGTCTATAGTGTATAATACTCCCCCTTTATAAAGCATTGGTACAGTCTATAGTGTATAATACTCCCCCTTTATAAAGCATTGGTACAGTCTATAGTGTATAATACTCCCCCTTTATAAAGCATTGGTACAGTCTATAGTGTATAATACTCCCCCTTTATAAAGCAGTGGTACAGTCTATAGTGTATAATACTCCCCCTTTATAAAGCATTGGTACAGTCTATAGTGTATAATACTCCCCTTTATAAAGCATTGGTACAGTCTATAGTGTATAATACTCCCCCTTTATAAAGCATTGGTACAGTCTATAGTGTATAATACTCCCCCTTTATAAAGCATTGGTACAGTCTATAGTGTATAATACTCCCCCTTTATAAAGCATTGGTACAGTCTATAGTGTATAATACTCCCCCTTTATAAAGCATTGGTACAGTCTATAGTGTATAATACTCCCCCTTTATAAAGCATTGGTACGGCCTCACCTGGAATATGCTGGTCAGTTTTGGTCGCCTGTCCATAAAAGGGACACTGCGGAGCTGGAAAGGGTGTGTTACGCCGAGTGCTCCGGGTACCTGCTCCTCCCCGAGGCGCTCGCGGCGTTCCTCTCTCTGCAGCGCCCCGGTCAGACCCGGTGACCGGGAGCGCTGCACTGACATTGCCGGCGGAGATGCGATTCGCATAGCGGGACGCGCCCGCTCGCGAATCGCATCCCAAGTCACTTACCTGTCCCGGCCCCCGGCTGTCATGTCATGGCGCGCACGGCTCCGCTCCTTAGGGCGCGCACGCGCCAGCTCTCTAAGATTTCAAGGGCCAGTGCACCAATGATTGGTGCCTGGTCCAAATTAGCCTAATTGGCTTCCACCTGCTCCCTGTCCATATAACCTCACTTCCCCTGCACTTCCTTGCCGGATCTTGTTGCCTTGTGCCAGTGAAAGCGTTTAGTGTTGTCCAAAGCCTGTGTTACCTGATCTCCTGCTATCGCCATTGACTACGAACCTTGCCGCCTGCCCCGACCTTCTGCCACGTCTGACCTTGCCTCTGCCTAGTCCTTCTGTCCCACGCCTTCTCAGCAGTCAGCGAGGTTGAGCCGTTGCCGGTGGATACGACCTGGTTGCTACCGCCGCAGCAAGACCATCCCGCTTTGCGGCGGGCTCTGGTGAATACCAGTAGCATCTTAGAACCGGTCCACCGACATGGTCCACGCCAATCCCTCGCTGACACAGAGGATCCACCTCCAGCCTGCCGAATTGTGACAGGGTACAGAGACGCGCGACTAAACTAATATGGGGCATGGAACATCTTAGCTATGAGGAGTGATTAAAGGAGTTACAATTGTTTAGTCTTGAGAAGAGACGTATAAGGGGGGATATGATAAACGTATATAAGTATATTAATGGCCCATACAAAAAATATGGAGAAAAACTGTTCCAGGTTAAACCCCCCCAAAGGACGAGGGGGCACTCCCTCCGTCTGGAGAAGAAAAGGTTTAGTCTAAAGGGGCGACACGCCTTCTTTACCGTGAGGACTGTGAATTTATGGAACGGTCAACCTCAGGAACTGGTCACAGCAGGAACAATTAACAGCTTGAAAACAGCATTAGATACATTCCTGGAACAAAATAACATTAATGCTTATGCAGAAATATAAAATCCCTTCCCCAATATCCCGCCGCGCCCTTCACTTCAATTCCCTGGTTGAACTTGATGGACGTCTGTCTTTTTTCGACCGTACTAACTATGTAACCATGTAAGTGATAGAACAGATAACGCAAGGTGTGAATAAGGAGTAACAAAAAGCAGCTGCTCCGCAGGGAAGTATTCTGGATAACAGAACTGGAAACTATCCAACCTTCAGGATTTAATGAATTATGTCGTTTTAGGCCGTTCTTCTAATATTTAAAATATATCGAATGTATAAAATATAATGTATTTGCAAAAATGTTATTATTCTATTTATAGAACGTTTCTTAAGTAATTGAAAATAGGTGTGTATATACGTACATAAGGAGGTCTTCCAACAGGTGTAGGTACGCATGAGTAAGGGGGCGTGTCCCTCGAAACGTCGCGTCATATCCTGTTGCCTCTGAGCTGTGTATACCTCGCTTTGATGTAAATGTTGCATACTGCACTTTATTGAAGAAAGAAAATTTTGAGAAAAAATAAAGAAGACCGGCTGGTCGTTTATACTCTACTGGAACAGTGGGTTTATCTTTTCCATGTGTATGCTAGCACTGCTTTTGCGTATATAGCCCAGGAACCTTGTATACTGCATGTTTGGGAGCTAATGGTGGAGCTCCGCACCTGGTGATTCATTGCAGCACCATAGAACTTGGCTTATCACAATATTGCCAATAATACCAGTATACAGGGAGGAAGATTATCACCATACATATTACCATCATAATGTTACTGACCAAATCCTGTATACTGAGATCAATATTACCAATAATACCAGTATACAGGGAGGAAGATTATCACCATACATATTACCATCATAATGTTACTGACCAAATCCTGTATACTGAGATCAATATTACCAATAATACCAGTATACAGGGAGGAAGATTATCACCATACATATTACCATCATAATGTTACTGACCAAATCCTGTATACTGAGATCAATATTACCAATTATACCAGTATACAAGGAGGAATATTATCACCCTATATATTACCATCATACTGTTACTGACCAAATCCTGTATACTGAGATCAATATTACCAATAATACCAGTATACAGGGAGGAATATTATCACCATATATATTACCATCATACTGTAACTGACCAAATCCTGTATACTGACCAATAATACCAATAATACCAGCATACAAGGAGGAATATTATCACCATATATATTACCATCATACTGTTACTGATCAAATCCTGTATACTGAAATCCATATTACCAATAATACCAGTATACAGGGAGGAATATTATCACCATACATATTACCATCATACTGTTACTTACCAAATCCTGTATACTGACCAATATTACCAATAATACCAGTATAATACACCATACATATTACCATAATTCTGTTACTGACCAAATCCTGTATACTGAGACCAATATAACCAATAATACCAGTATACAAGGAGGAATATTATCACCATACATATTACCATCATACTGTTACTGACCAAATCCTGTATACTGACCAATATAACCAATAATACCAGTATACAGGGAGGAATATTATCACCATACATATTACCCTAATTCTGTTACTGACCAAATCCTGTATACTGAGACCAATATTACCAATAATACCAGTATAATAGGAGGAATATTATCACTATACATATTGCTTCATACTGTTACTGACAGTGTGGCATCTCCCTGCTTAGGAACCAGTGGAACTGCAGGCACCAATGTATCTTAGGCAGGAACAGAAGAGCTGAAGAGCCGAGCAGCCCATGTGGCATTTACCAGCCCTGCTCCCCCCCCACCCCCTCAGCGTATGGACCCTGCACATAGCAGAACGTCTCTGTACCCCCCATGAATAAGAGATATCGGGGCACCTTCTCCATCACAGACAAGTCTCCTGTACTAGAACTGATTTGTGAAGACACTTTAGGGTTTATATATAAAGTTTTCTATGAAATGTGGAAACTTCTCACCCGTATATTGGTCAGAGTGCGGGGAAACTTCTCACCTCTATATGTGCCAGAGTGCAGGGAAACTTCTCACCTCTATATGTGCCAGAGTGCAGGGAAATTTCTCACTTCTATATGTGTCAGAGTGCAGGAAAACTTCTCACCTCTGTATGTGTCAGAGTGCAGGGAAACTTCTCACTTCTATATGTGTCAGAGTGCAGGGAAACTTCTCACCTCTATATGTGTCAGAGTGCAGGGAAACTTCTCACCTCTATATGTGCCAGAGTGCAGGGAAACTTCTCATCTCTATATGTGTCAGAGTGCAGGGAAACTTCTCACCTATATATGTGTCAGAGTGCAGGGAAGCTTCTCACTTCTATATGTGCCAGAGTGCAGGGAAACTTCTCACTTCTATATGTGTCAGAGTGCAGGGAAACTTCTCACCTCTATATGTGTCAGAGTGCAGGGAAGCTTCTCACTTCTATATGTGTCAGAGTGCAGGGAAACTTATCACCCATATATGTGTCAGAGTGCAGGGAAACTTCTCACCTCTATATGTGTCAGAGTGCAGGGAAACTTCTCACTTCTATATGTGTCAGAGTGCAGGGAAACTTCTCACCTCTATATGTGCCAGAGTGCAGGGAAACTTCTCACGTGTCAGAGTGCAGGGAAACTTCTCACCTCTATATGTGCCAGAGTGCAGGGAAACGTCTCACCTCTATATGTGTCAGAGTGCAGGGAAACTCCTCACTTCTATATGTGTCAGAGTGCAGGGAAACTCCTCACTTCTATATGTGTCAGAGTGCAGGGAAACTTCTCACCTCTATATGTGTCAGAGTGCAGGGAAACTTCTCACTTATATATGTGCCAGAGTGCAGGGAAAGTTCTCACCTCTATATGTGCCAGAGTGCAGGGAAACTTCTCACTTATATATGTGCCAGAGTGCAGGGAAACTTCTCACCTCTATATGTGTCAGAGTGCAGGGAAACTTCTCACTTCTATATGTGTCAGAGTGCAGGGAAACTTCTCACTTATATATGTGCCAGAGTGCAGGGAAACTTATCACCCATATATGTGTCAGAGTGCAGGGAAACTTCTCACCTCTATATGTGTCAGAGTGCAGGGAAACTTCTCACCTCTATATGTGTCAGAGTGCAGGGAAACTTCTCACCTCTATATGTGTCAGAGTGCAGGGAAACTTCTCACTTCTATATGTGTCAGAGTGCAGGGAAACTTCTCACCTCTATATGTGCCAGAGTGCAGGGAAACGTCTCACCTCTATATGTGTCAGAGTGCAGGGAAACTCCTCACTTCTATATGTGTCAGAGTGCAGGGAAACTCCTCACTTCTATATGTGTCAGAGTGCAGGGAAACTTCTCACCTCTATATGTGTCAGAGTGCAGGGAAACTTCTCACTTATATATGTGCCAGAGTGCAGGGAAAGTTCTCACCTCTATATGTGCCAGAGTGCAGGGAAACTTCTCACTTATATATGTGCCAGAGTGCAGGGAAACTTCTCACCTCTATATGTGTCAGAGTGCAGGGAAACTTCTCACTTCTATATGTGTCAGAGTGCAGGGAAACTTCTCACTTATATATGTGCCAGAGTGCAGGGAAACTTCTCACCTCTATATGTGTCAGAGTGCAGGGAAACTTCTCACCTCTATATGTGTCAGAGTGCAGGGAAACTTCTCACCTCTATATGTGTCAGAGTGCAGGGAAACTTCTCACCTCTATATGTGTCAGAGTGCAGGGAAACTTCTCACTTCTATATGTGTCAGAGTGCAGGGAAACTTCTCACCTCTATATGTGCCAGAGTGCAGGGAAACTTCTCACGTGTCAGAGTGCAGGGAAACTTCTCACCTCTATATGTGCCAGAGTGCAGGGAAACGTCTCACCTCTATATGTGTCAGAGTGCAGGGAAACTCCTCACTTCTATATGTGTCAGAGTGCAGGGAAACTTCTCACCTCTATATGTGTCAGAGTGCAGGGAAACTTCTCACTTATATATGTGCCAGAGTGCAGGGAAACTTCTCACCTCTATATGTGTCAGAGTGCAGGGAAACTTCTCACTTCTATATGTGTCAGAGTGCAGGGAAACTTCTCACTTCTATATGTGTCAGAGTGCAGGGAAACTTCTCACTTATATATGTGCCAGAGTGCAGGGAAACTTCTCACCTCTATATGTGCCAGAGTGCAGGGAAACTTCTCACCTCTATATGTGTCAGAGTGCAGGGAAACTTCTCACTTATATATGTGCCAGAGTGCAGGGAAACTTCTCACCTCTATATGTGTCAGAGTGCAGGGAAACTTCTCACCTCTATATGTGTCAGAGTGCAGGGAAACTTCTCACCTCTATATGTGTCAGAGTGCAGGGAAACTTCTCACCTATATATGTGTCAGAGTGCAGGGAAACTTCTCACCTATATATGTGTCAGAGTGCAGGGAAACTTCTCAAGAATCAAATAAACTGCATCTAAACAGGAACTGGGCAGACATTTCCTCTACTCGTTTGTACACAGGACAAGTCCCCACTTCACCAGCTCTACAGCGGCCATGAAGTCTCTTTTGCTTCTTGTCTGTCTTCTCATCCCTGAGGTGAACGGTGAGTATATATATTTTTTTTATATGGCGCCATCATATTCAGCAGAGCTGTACAGAGATTGGCACATGAGGCCCAGTGGGGCCCAGAATCCCCCCATAATCTCATACACTGGGGTCACATTTATATGAACACAATCCAGCTGTCTGCTCGGCCCCTAAGTACAAATCCTGGCCACCCCTTCTGCTTCTCCTGAGCTCCGACCCCATAAGACCCCATCTCTATAAGACCCCAGCTCCTCCATAAGACCCCATCTTTATAAGACCCCTGCTCCTCCATAAGACCCCATCTCTATAAGACCCCTGCTCCTCCATAAGACACAGGCTCCTCCATAAGACACAGGCTCCTCCATAAGACCCCGGCTCCTCCATAAGACACAGGCTCCCCCATAAGACCCAGGCTCCTCCATAAGACCCCAGATCCTCTATAAGACACAGGCTCCTCCATAAGACCCCGACTCCTCCATAAGACACAGGCTCCTCCATAAGACACAGGCTCCCCCATAAGACACAGGCTCCTTCATAAGACCCCATCTACTCCATAGGACACAGGCTCCCCCATAAGACCCCGGCTCCTCCATAAGACCCCGGCTTCTCCATAAGACACTGGCTCCTCCATAAGACCCAGGCTCCTCCATAAGACACTGGCTCCTCCATAAGACCCAGGCTCCTCCATAAGACACAGGCTCCTCCATAATACACCGGCTCCTCCATAAGACACAGGCTCCTCCATAAAACACAGGCTCCTCCATAAGACACAGGCTCCTCCATAAAACACAGGCTCCCCCATAAGACACAGTCTCCTTCATAAGACCCCATCTACTCCATAGGACACAGGCTCCCCCATAAGACCCCGGCTCCTCCATAAGACCCCGGCTTCTCCATAAGACACTGGCTCCTCCATAAGACCCAGGCTCCTCCATAAGACACAGGCTCCTCCATAATACCCCGGCTCCTCCATAAGACACAGGCTCCTCCATAAGACACAGGCTCCTCCATAAGACACAGGCTCCTCCATAAGACACAGGCTCCCCCATAAGACACAGGCTCCTTCATAAGACCCCATCTCCTCCATAGGACACAGGCTCCCCCATAAGACCCCGGCTCCTCCATAAGACCCCGGCTTCTCCATAAGACACTGGCTCCTCCATAAGACCATAAGACCCCGGCTCCTCCATAAGACCCAGGCTCCTCCATAAGACACAGGCTCCTCCATAATACCCCGGATCCTCCATAAGACACAGGCTCCTCCATAAGACACAGGCTCCCCCATAAGACACAGGCTCCTTCATAAGACCCCATCTCCTCCATAGGACACAGGCTCCCCCATAAGACCCCGGCTCCTCCATAAGATCCCGGCTTCTCCATAAGACACTGGCTCCTCCATAAGACCCAGGCTCCTCCATAAGACACAGGCTCCTCCATAATACCCCGGCTCCTCCATAAGACACAGGCTCCTCCATAAAACACAGGCTCCTCCATAAGACACAGGCTCCTCCATATACCCCCTTAGAGATGCCCATGTCGCCCGCTCTGGTACTTAATACCCTGCAGTGTTTTGCAGTCGATCCTTCCATACCTTGGGGGGGGGAGAATGTTCATAAATCTCCAGATTAGCTCTGAGCTCGGTGACCGAGCTCTGTTACTAATCCTATATAGTTCCCTCTTATTATCCCTCCAATCACATAGTTCTGTCTCCCGGACCAGAATGCCCCAGTGTATAATTCTCTGTATTATATATGCCAATCTAATTTGTGGCTCCTCCCCTTTCCAGCCATGGAAATATTTGCCGCCAGCGGAGAGACGATTGTTCTTCCCATGTACACGAGACTGGAGCACACAAGTGGGCAGATATGTAATAAATATGAATGGATTTTTATGGGACGATATGAAAAATACAAAAAAAAACTGGGAAGTGTCGATGATCTTTGTCAGAGAATTGAATGGACCAATAAGACGAGACCTCACTGCTCCCTGTCCAGGAATGGAAGCCTGCAGCTGTACGAAGTGAGGGTGCACGACTCTGGACAATACACAGTCACCACCTATCACCTCAGCCAAGTGAAAAAAACACAAGACGTCTTCAACCTCCAAGTCCTGGGTGAGTCCATGTCCTGGGGGAGTTAATGTCCTGGGTGAGTTCACGTCTTGGGAGAGTCCGTGTCCTGGATGAGTCCATGTCCTGGGGGAGTCCATGTCCTGGGAAGTCCATGTCCCGGGGGAGTCCATGTCCCGGGTGAGTCCATGTTCTGGGGGAGTCCATGTTCTGGGGGAGTCCATGTTCTGGGGGAGTCCATGTCCTGGGGGAGTCCATGTCCTGGGGGAGTCCATGTTCTGGGGGAGTCCATGTTCTGGGGGAGTCCATGTTCTGGGGGAGTCCATGTCCTGGAGGAGTCCATGTCCTGGGTGAGTCCATGTCATGGGGGAGTCCATAACACCTGAGGGAATAACACCGGAAAAGACCATAAAAACCCTGGTCTCCTGCTTCCCTATCGATAAATCTTCAGAAACTCCTTCAGTAACAAGAAATGCAATGAATCCTGGACCAGGGATAGGAGGGGGTGCAGCTGCAGCAGGGAGACTAACCAGAAAGAGTAATACAGTAAATCCTGTACAAGGGGTAGGAGGGGGATGCAGCTGCAGCAGGGAGACTAACCAGAAAGAATAATACAGTAAATCCTGTACAATGGGTAGGAGGGGGATGCAGCTGCAGCAAGGAGAATAACCAGACAGAGTAATACAGTAAATTCTGTACAAGGAGTAGGAGGGGGATGCAGCTGCAGCAGGGAGAATAACCAGACAGAGTAATACAGGAAATCCTGTACAAGGGGTAGGAGGGGGATGCAGCTGCAGCAAGGATATTAACTAGACAGAGTAATACAGTAAATCCTGTACAAGGGGTAGGAGGGGGATGCAGCTGCAGCAGGGAGACTAACCAGAAAGAGTAATACAGTAAATCCTGTACAAAGAGTAGGAGGGGGATGCAGCTGCAGCAGAGAGACTAACTAAACAGAGTAATACAGTAAATCCTGTACAAGGGGTAGGAGGGTGATGCAGCTGCAGCAGGGAGACTAACTAAACAGAGGAATACAGTAAATCCTGTACAAGGGGTAGGAGGGGGATGCAGCTGCAGCAGGGAGACTAACCAGACAGAGTAATATAGTAAATCCTGTACAAGGGGTAGGAGGGGGATGCAGCTGCAGCAGGGAGACTAACCAGACAGAGTAATACAGTAAATTCTGTACAAGGGGTAGGAGGGGATGCAGCTGCAGCAGGGAGACTAACTAGACAGAGTGATACAGTAAATCCTGTACAAGGGTTAGGGGGGGGGGGGATGCAGCTGCAGCAGAGAGAATAACCAGAAAGAGTAATACAGTAAATCCTGTGCAAGGGGTAGGAGGGGAATGGGTGAGTCCATTTCCTGGGGGAGTCCATGTCCTGGGGGAGTCCATGTCCTTGGTGAGTCCATGTTCTGGGTGAGTCCCTGTCTTGGGTTAGTCCATGTCCTGGGTGAGTCCATTTCCTGGGGGAGTCCATGTCCTGGGTGAGTCCATGTCCTGGGTGAGTTAATGTTCTGGGTGAGTCCATGTTCTGGGGGAATAACACCTTAAAAGACCATAAAAACCCTGGTCTCCTGCTTCCCTATCAATAAATCTTCAGAAACTCCTTCAGTAACAAGAAATATGATGAATCCTGTACAAGCGGTAGGAGGGGGATGCAGCTGCAGCAGGGAGACTAACCAGAAAGAGTAATACAGTAAATCCTGTACAAGGGGTAGGAGGGGGATGCAGCTGCAGCAGGGAGACTAACCAGAAAGAGTAATACAGTAAATCCTGTACAAGGGGTAGGAGGGGGATGCAGCTGCAGCAGGGAGACTAACCAGAAAGAGTAATACAGTAAATCCTGTACAAGGGGTAGGAGGGGGATGCAGCTGCAGCCGGAAGACTAACCAGAAAGAGTAATACAGTAAATCCTGTGCAAGGGGTAGGAGGGGGATGCAGCTGCAGCAGGGAGACTAACCAGAAAGAGTAATACTGTAAATCCTGTACAAGGAGTAGGAGGGGGATGCCGCTGCAGCAGGGAGAATAACCAGTCAGAGTAATACAGTAAATCCTGTACAAAGGGTAGGAGGGGATGCAGCTGCAGCAGAGAGAATAACCAGAAAGAGTAATACAGTAAATCCTGTGCAAGGGGTAGGAGGGGGATGGGTGAGTCCATGTCCTGGGGGAGTACATGTCCTGGGTAAGTCCATGTCCTGGGGAGTCCATGTCCTTGGTTAGTCCATGTTCTGGGTGAGTCCATGTCCTGGGTGAGTCCATGTCCTTGGTGAGTCCATGTTCTGGGTGAGTCCATGTTCTGGGTGAGTCCCTGTCTTGGGTTAGTCCCTGTCCTGGGTGAGTCCATGTCCTGGGTAAGTCCCTGTCCTGGGTGAGTCCATGTCCTGGGTGAGTTAATGTCCTGGGTGAGTCCATGTCCTGGGGGAATAACACCTGAAAAGACCATAAAAACCCTGGTCTCCTGCTTCCATATCAATAAATCTTCAGAAACTCCTTCAGTAACAAGAAATACGATGAATCCTGTACAAGGGGTAGGAGGGGGATGCAGCTGCAGCAGGGAGAATAACCAGACAGAGTAATACAGTAAATCCTGAACAAGGGGTAGGAGGGGGATGCAGCTGCAGCAAGGAGACTAACCAGACAGAGTAATACAGTAAATCCTGTACAAGGGGTAGGAGGGGGATGCAGCTGCAGCAGGGAGACTAACTAGACAGAGGAAAACTGTAAATCCTGTACAAGAGGTAGGAGGGGGATGCAGCTGCAGCAGGGAGACTAACCAGAAAGACTAATACAGTAAATCCTGTACAAGGGGTAGGAGGGGGATGCAGCTGCAGCAGGGAGACTAACTAAACAGAAGAATACTGTAAATCCTGTACAAGAGGTAGGAGGGGGATGCAGCTGCAGCAGGGAGACTAACCAGAAAGAGTAATATAGTAAATCCTGTACAAGGGGTAGGAGGGGGATGCAGCTGCAGCAGTGAGACTAACCAGAAAGAGTAATACAGTAAATCCTGTACAAGAGGTAGGAGGGGGATGCAGCTGCAGCAAGGAGACTAACCAGACAGAGTAATACAGTAAACCCTGTACAAGGGGTAGGAGGGGGATGCAGCTGCAGCAGGGAGACTAACTAGACAGAGGAAAACTATAAATCCTGTACAAGAGGTAGCAGGGGGATGCAGCTGCAGCAGGGAGACTAACCAGAAAGACTAATACAGTAAATCCTGTACAAGGGGTAGGAGGGGGATGCAGCTGCAGCAGGGAGACTAACTAAACAGAAGAATACTGTAAATCCTGTACAAGAGGTAGGAGGGGGATGCAGCTGCAGCAGGGAGACTAACCAGAAAGACTAATACAGTAAATCCTGTACAAGGGGTAGGAGGGGGATGCAGCTGCAGCAGGGAGACTAACTAAACAGAAGAATACTGTAAATCCTGTACAAGAGATAGGAGGGGGATGCAGCTGCAGCAGGGAGACTAACCAGAAAGAGTAATATAGTAAATCCTGTACAAGGGGTAGGAGGGGGATGCAGCTGCAGCAGTGAGACTAACCAGAAAGAGTAATACAGTAAATCCTGTACAAGGGGTAGGAGGGGGATGCAGCTGCAGCAGGGAGACTAACCAGACATAGTAATACAGTAAATCATGTACAAGGGGTAGGAGGGGGATGCAGCTGCAGCAGAGAGAATAACCAGAAAGAGTAAACAGTAAATCCTGTACAAGGGGTAGGAGGGGGATGCAGCTGCAGCAGGGAGGATAACCAGAAAGCGTAATACAGTAAATCCTGTACAATGGGTAGGAGGGAGATGCAGCTGCAGCAGGGAGACTAACCAGAAAGTGTAATACAGTAAATCCTGTACAAGGGGTAGGAGGGGGATGCAGCTGCAGCAGGGAGACTAACCAGAAAGAGTAATACAGTAAATCCTGTACAAGGGGTAGGAGGGGGATGCAGCTGCAGCAGGGAGGATAACCAGAAAGCTTAATACAGTAAATCCTGTACAATGGGTAGGAGGGAGATGCAGCTGCAGCAGGGAGACTAACCAGAAAGAGTAATACAGTAAATCCTGTCCAAGGGGTAGGAGGGGGATGCAGCTGCAGTAGGGAGACTAACCAGAAAGAGTAATACAGTAAATTCTGTACAAGGGATAGGAGGGGGATGCAGCTGCAGCAGGGAGACTAACCAGAAAGAGTAATACAGTAAATCCTGTCCAAGGGGTAGGAGGGGGATGCAGCTGCAGCAGAGAGTATAACCAGAAAGAGTAATACAGTAAATCCTGTACAAGGGGTAGGAGGGGGATGCAGCTGCAGCAGGGAGACTAACTACGCAGAGTAATACAGTAAATTATGTACAAGGGGTAGGAGGGGGATGCAGCTGCAGCAGAGAGAATAACCAGAAAGAGTAATACAGTAAATTCTGTACAAGGGGTAGGAGGGGGATGCAGCTGCAGCAGGGAGACTAACTAGACAGAGTAATACAGTAAATCATGTACAAGGGGTAGGAGGGGGATGCAGCTGCAGCAGAGAGAATAACCAGAAAGAGTAATACAGTAAATTCTGTACAAGGGGTAGGAGGGGGATGCAGCTGCAGCAGGGAGATTAACAAGACGGAGTAATACAGTAAATTCAGTACAAGGGGTAGGAGGGAGATGCAGCTGCAGCAGGGAGATTAACAAGACGGAGTAATACAGTAAATCCTGTACAAGGGGTAGGAGGGGGATGCAGCTACAGCAGGGAGACTAACTAGACAGAGTAATACAGTAAATCCTGTACAAGGGGTAGGAGGGGGATGCAGCTGCAGCAAGGATATTAACTAGACAGAGTAATACAGTAAATCCTGTACAAGGGGTAGGAGGGGGATGCAGCTGCAGCAAGGATATTAACTAGACAGAGTAATACAGTAAATCCTGTACAAGGGGTAGGAGGGGGATGCAGCTGCAGCAGAGAGAATAACCAGAAAGAGTAATTCAGTAAATCCTGTACAAGGGGTAGGAGGGGGATGCAGCTGCAGCAGGGAGACTAACTAGACAGAGTAATACAGTAAATCCTGTACAAGGAGTAGGAGGGGGATGCAGCTGCAGCAGAGAGAATAACCAGGAAGAGTAATACAGTAAATCCTGTACAAGGGGTAGGAGGGGGATGCAGCTGCAGCAGGGAGACTAACTAAACAGAAGAATACTGTAAATCCTGTACAAGGAGTAGGAGGGGGATGCAGCTGCAGCAGGAAGACTAACTAGACAGAGTAATACAGTAAATCCTGTACAAGGGGTAGGAGGGGGATGCAGCTACAGCAGGGAGACTAACTAGACAGAGTAATACAGTAAATTCTGTACAAGGAGTAGGAGGGGGATGCAGCTGCAGCAGGGAGACTAACCAGACATAGTAATACAGTAAATCATGTACAAGGGGTAGGAGGGGGATGCAGCTACAGCAGGGAGACTAACCAGACATAGTAATACAGTAAATCATGTACAAGGGGTAGGAGGGGGATGCAGCTGCAGCAGAGAGAATAACCAGAAAGAGTAATACAGTAAATTCTGTACAAGGAGTAGGAGGGGGATGCAGCTGCAGCAGGGAGACTAACTAGATAGAGTAAGGTTCTGTCTAATGATCGGGGGTGATGTAAATGCAGCCCTGTCAACACTTCTGCAAAATGTACTGCAGAGGGTGGGGTTTGCATAAACTTCCCTAGAGTCTTGTGGGAGGAGTCCCCAGACATGTGGGAGGAGTCCAGTGCACAGAGCCCTGTGCAGAGGTAAGGCGTGGTTCACACTGTGCTTAGTTTAGTTTCCATATAATTTTTCTGTATACAGAAGTGTATTGGACTATTCTACTCTATACAGAATAACGTTACAACTTATTTCTTATAATAAATGTGAATATGAAAAGGTAAATGACTAAAGAAAAACGGGCGGGTGCAGCGCAACGACTAAAAGTGCAGTCCTCAGGTGTTCACCGGGGATATCTGTGTGATGAGGGTTTTTTTTGCTTTTCTTTTTTTTCTATCCCTTTTCTTTTTTTTCTTCTAATTTCCCTCCCCCTCCTCATTCCCCCCTCCCCCTCCTCATCCCCCATCCCTTTCTTCCCCCTCCTTTTTATGCCCACACCTCACCCTCATCACACACTGATATCCCAATGGTGAACACCTGAGGACTGGCGCTCCTATATATAGGCCAAATATGGAGGACCTGATCTAAATATCCAACCGAATGTATCAATCAGTTAACCCCTTATTGATGTCTTTTCAGGGCGGGGTCTTTATTGAAGCCCACCATGTTTTCACAATACTATGTACTCTGATTGACTGTGTTCCATCTATAGCAGGACCTGAGGGGCAGAGCATAACATACAGAGCCAAAGAGAGAGTTGCTGTGTCATCCTCCGCCCTTTTCCCTGTTTCAGGACCCGCCCCTGAGGTCCCCTACCACTTTTCCATGGGGTCTTCCTCTGGGGAGCAGGGGCCCTGTTGACATCACAGCCTTCCAGATCCCTCCTACTGTACTCTATATGTGGAATGCCCCCCTCCTCCTCTATGATGTCCTGTAACCTCCCCCACCGGTCTCTTTGCCCCTCAGATGCCGTCTCACAGCCGGTCGTCCGCCTCACTTGTCCCAAAGATGATGATCAGCCTGTCTTCTCCTGCTTGGCTGCAAATGGAACGAGCATTTTAACCTCCATAACAGTAAATGGAGAATTGTTACGGGAAAAAACTGGAGCTGAAGGGGACAGAGACCTCTTCAAAGTGTCCTCCTCGGCCCCCTGGAACGTCAGCTGCTCCGTCACCAACATAGTCAGTCAGAAAACCATCAACGTCCAGTACAACATGTGTCCGGGTGAGTACTGAGGCCTCGGAGACCCTGAACACCATCAGCCATAGCATTAATACTGCCAGGTACAGGGAATAATATGGGCCATCTGGTGACAATGCCACCTGCGGCAGGAACATGTGAAGTGCATGGATCTGAGTGACCAGTGATGAGGGATCAGTGTGGTGACTCGGCCTCCACATTCGCAGATCTCACTCCGATCATCTGATGGATGAGCTGGAGAAACAAGTGCGCTAAGCTGACTAATGGCGTGTTGTAGTGAACTGAGGGTGCAGCGATCGACAGCCAAAATATGTGACCCCAGAAGTGTAACTCACCACATTCAAGGTGAAGCGGTTCTCCTGGGCCAGGCGCTAGGCAATACAGACACCAGATACAAGGTTACGGAAAATCACTAAGGACTTTACTGAAGAAAGTTGCAGGCAGATGTTATAATGAAGACAATAGAGTCTTACAACAGAAGGGCAGAACAGAGAGGGGCAGAGGTAGTCAATAGTGAATGTCTAGGCACCCTGTGACTTGTAGTACTTTCCCCTTTCATACAACTTTCTTAAAATAGTTACTTGAGACTATAGAGACAGCTGACACTGATTTCTGACCCTCTATAGTGCATCCACAAACTATCTCACCGCCAGGCCCATACTTAGACTTTTAGACCGGAGCTGCCTGAGGCTTTCTATTCTCATTCCTTGACTTGTGTTATGGGGTCATTGTCTGCTCTGTAGCTACTTCTCCCCACAAATTGGACTTTGGACGACAGAATGCCTGTAGGTAGTGTTGTTACTTCCTTGCAGAACTTTCTCTCAGACTCCACCACGACTCCTCTCCTCACTCTGCACTGAACTCTACTCTCCCTCTGGTCCTCTCTACTCTCAGACCAACACTAACACCACAACAACTAACTCCTCCCCGCCCGGCCAGGTCAACTGAAACCCAGGGCAGGAGATCCCTATTTGTCACAGTAGTTCACATAACACCTCTGCAGTTCTCTCTTAAAGGGGTACTCTGGGGAATTTTTTTTTTATTCAACTGGTGCCACAAAGTCTAACAAATTTGTAAATGATTTCTATTAAAAAATCTTAACCCTACCAGTACTTATCAGCTGCTGTATGCTCCACAGTAAGTTATGTAGTTCTTTCCAGTCTGTCCACAGTGCTCTCTGCTGACACTCTTTTTTATTATAAAAATACAAAACAATTCCAAAAAACAAGAACACAAAACAAGCTTAACTAGCTACAACAGAAATGTAAAATAAAATAAAACCCTGCCTAACCGGCCAGCCCAGCTTTAATAAATTCCAAAATATACCAAACTACAACTATACTATACCTATACACCTAAGCAAACTATGAAATTCACACTCACACACATAACATAACAAAAAAAAAATAAATAAAAAAAAAAAAAAAAAAAAAAAAAAAAAAAATATTATTTGCTCAACTTGGCTAATTAAATGAAATAAATAAACCAACATAAAATTCAGCACCACCTGGCTATAACTCAAAATCATCCATACTTGGGAAAATAAATAAATAAATAAAGCAACAGAAAACATAACACACGCATAATCTCCAAAACTAAGACACACACACACACACATATATTGAGAATGAAAATAACAACAGCACAACTTGGCTTATTTAAAAAAAAAAAAAAAAAAATAATAATAAAAAAAAAAAAAAATTAAAAAAAATTAAAAAAAAAAAAATTATTAAAAAAAATAATAATAAAAAAATAAAAAAATAAATAAAAAAATAAATAAATAAATTTAAAAATAAATAAATAAATAAATAAATAAAAATAAAAATAAATAAATTAAAAAAAAAAAAAAAAATTTTAAAGCACACCTCTGCTTTTTAAATAAAAGTTATATATACACAGACAAAAAACACCTATATACAATAATAATACTACATAACTACAACTGGTCCGACTGCCCTTTTCTTATGGCTAATGCAACAATATAAAACAAAATACATGACACAATATACCAACAAATAAATAAAATAAAACAATAATATAAAACAATATACATAGCATAGTATACATACAAATATAATAAATGTGCCTCACAAAAATACCTACAAAAACCCAAAAATAAATCCTACACTAAAACTGTGCCCTCTCCCACACCACCCCTCCTGTACATGGGCCAGTCCATAACCGTTCGTACAGTTCTTAAGTCCAGTCCTTAACTGACCCATGTCAGATCCCTTAAGGAAGAAAGAGAAAAAAAAAAATATATATATATATATATTATTTAAAAAAAAAAAAAAAAAAAAAAACACAAATGCCCCCTCCCCACCTAGCACTCCAACCAACCAACTAAATACAACCTTACATACAAGACCACAACCCAATTTAGGCCCAAGTTCAGTGCCTGTAAGCCCTTCATACCATATCAGCTGAAAACAAAACAAAAAGCTATGGTGCACATGCAACAGCCCACCACCAGGGAGAAGGATGGCAGATCTGATACACTGAAGAAATTTTAACTCTTTCCCTAACTCGCCCTACTATTCTCCCTAATTCTATCCCTTCATCAAACTGACCCTACTATCACCCTATCTCTATCCCTGTATGCCTTTCCTTAACCAAAATAAAGGTACTCTACCAAAAAGGTCTAGTACCTAGGGCACATCAAAAGAAAACCCTCTCCATAGGAGAGAAGCCCTACTGGTGCCAAGACTGCCATACTCCAAAGACCTGATCTTCCCGAGGTCACCGGTGATGTTCCTACAGACCTCCACCTCGGAGAGGACTTTCTGCTGGGTTGACACTAAACACCGTGCATTCCACGTGTGATACTTAACCACTAAGCTAACTAAAAATAAAGTGCCCCGATCTCGGCCACCGAGGGTCCTGAATGCCCCATAAGCCCACTCCGGATAGGTAAGGCCGGCAAGCTGACTCCAGCCAATGGAAGCGCCCACCCGATTGTAGACCCCTACGTTAAAGGGACAATGAAGCAGGAAGTGGTCCATGCTTTCCAGCGTGTCCACACACTCTTCTCGGGGACACCCCCGGTCATCAGAGTTCCTGTACTTCAGGTTGTCCCTTACACCTAGCTTCCCCTGAAAGCAGCGCCAGGCCAAGTCCCAAAACTTCTGGGGGATCCTTTTCAAGTTTAAAAGATACAACCCCACCCTCAGATCCAGACCTGGGCAGTCCCTGAGCGCCAGAGGCTTCTGGAAGTGGGTCAACAGAACCCGTTTGTCAAGGAACTGCCTTGACTGGGTCCTGATCTCCCACACTCCCAGACCCCACCGACGTAACGCCTTCAGAGTCGGGGTAGCGTAAGCGGGAAGATATCCATGGGGTGTACGGAGGTCCTTCACTTGCCCTCCTCTCTCCCATTCCTGGAAGAAAGGCCGAAACCATTCCCTGCAGGAGAGTACACACGGAGAAGCCCTCTCTTTCCAGAGGTTCGAGATGTTAGCTTTCAAGAAGGTGTTTGTTAAG
This sequence comes from Hyla sarda, assembly GCF_029499605.1. Taxonomy (NCBI): domain Eukaryota; kingdom Metazoa; phylum Chordata; class Amphibia; order Anura; family Hylidae; genus Hyla; species Hyla sarda. Next base: position 85,779 of record NW_026610896.1, read on the forward strand.
AACACCACAGGGTTTACCATAGATAAACCCCCTAGTCTCCTCGTACGGTACGTAACCTCTCTCTTGACTAGGTTCAACCTGTTCCCCCATAACAGTTGGAAAAACAGGCTGTAGATCCTAGTGTAGTAAGCCTCTGGCAAGATACATACACTGCCCAGATAGATAAACAAGGGGAGCAGGTATGATTTGATCAGGTGTACCCTTTCTCTGAGAGTCATAGACCAACCCTTCCACTGGTTCACCCTCTGAGTGGCATCATGGAGCTTAGTCTTGGGGCCCTGGGAGGGTGTCCGGGAGATCAAATGTGGGATCCCCCCCTCCCAGCCAGAGACTTTCACACTTTTCCCGGTTGATCTTGGACCGGGATGCCTCCAAGTAGCGCTCCACCTCTGACATCACCACATCGACCTCCTCCCTCGAGGAGACGAAAATAGTGACATCATCAGCGTACGCCACCACTCTCTGGGTGACATCCAGCTCCACCAGACTCATCCCGACTCCCGCCAACGGCCCACGATCTACTCTCCGGACGAAGGGATCAATCGAGAACACGTATAAAAGCGGGCTCAAAGGACAACCCTGACGGACTCCGGACCCCACCTCAAAAGAGCGGCCAGACCACCCGTTCACCAGTGGGAAACTCTCTGCCCCGGCATACAAGATCTTAAGCCAATTCACAAAAGTACTCGGTAAGCCATATCTCAGGAGGACGGACCAGAGGTACTCGTGGTTCACCCGATCAAATGCTTTGGCCTGATCCAAGGACAGCAAGTACCCCTTCCAGAGACCCGCACTACTCCGCTCCACTGCCTCCCTGACACTGAGGACAGCACTTAAGGTGCTTCGGCCTGGAAAAGAGCAGTGCTGAGCCCCCGAAAGGAGCCGGGGTGCAAACTTCACCAGCCGATTAAACAGTATCTTGGCCAGAAGCTTCCTGTCCGTATTGAGAAGAGCTATGGGCCTCCAATTCTCAACACGGCTAGGATCTTTACCTTTTGAGAGAAGAATCAGGGCTGACCTCCTCATTGACTTTGGCAGAGTGTCCGAGGAGAGACACTCATTGAATACCTTGGTCAAGAGGGGAGCTAAAGACTCCTTAAAGGTCTTATACCACTCGGATGTTAAGCCATCTGGACCTGGCGACTTCTTGGGGGCGAGCCCCTCGATCGCCAGTCTCACTTCCTCTTCCCTGATATCTTCTGCCAAAACATCAAGAGGGGGTCTACCCCTGGCTCAGGAATGGTTTCAGCCAGGAAAACCGACATCCTGTCTCGATCTAGATCCTTCCTCCCCAAGAGGTGTGAGTAGAAGGATCTGACGACCTCCAGGATCCCTGATCTGGACCGATTCAGAGATCCTGTACTATCAACCAGTCCTGAGACTACTTTACTACTCACTGACATCTTGCAGTTCTTGTAAGGGTCGGGCAAGCGGTACTTCCCGTAATCCCTCTCAAAAACCAAAGATGCGTGCCTATCGTACTGACACCTCATCAGCAAGGATTTCGCTCTGGAGATATCCTCTCGGCTACCTCCAGTCGAGACAAGAAACTCGAGTTTCCTCCTCAGACCCTGATACAGGCGATACCTATTCAGGGACCTGAGGCTCGAGAGCTGGCGGAAGAACCCCGCAACCCTCTTCTTGAATATCTCCCACCACTCTGACTTACTACTACAAAGGTCCAGTAAAGCTACCTGACTCTGAAGAAAATCCTCAAAGGACTTTTTTATCTCCGCTTCCTCCAGGAGGGACGAATTCAGCTTCCAATAACCTTTACCCATCCGGGGGGTCTCTGAAACATTCAGGGAAAACAAAATCATACAGTGATCAGAGAACTCCACCTCAACCACGGACACTGCGGAAGAGACGGCTTCCTCCTTTAAATAAAACCTGTCTATCCTAGACCTGCGACTACCTTGATGATAGGTGAAACCCGCGTGGCCTGAGGGGCTCCGGATGTGGGCATCCTCTAGGCGAGCTTCCCTAACTATATTATTAAGGGCCACACTATCGCAATCCAGCGGACCGTTGGAGCCTCTCCTATCTTGGGACCTTGTGACATTATTGAAGTCCCCTCCAAAGATCACCAGCCGGCTAGTAAAAAGGAAGGGCTTAATCCTCATAAAGAGATTTTTACGGCCCAGCTTTGTTTGTGGGGCATAGATGTTTATGAGCCGGAGCTCTTGTCCCTTCATGAGGACATCTAAGATCAGGCACCTCCCCATTTCTAACTTAATAACCCGTCTGCATTCAACCGGAGCGGTAAAAAGGACCGCCACCCCACTATACGGCTCAGCCGCAAGAGACCAGTGGGAGGGCCCGCGCCTCCACTCTCTTCTGGCTTTCACCAGAGAGGCTAGATCTGACAACCTGGTCTCCTGTAAAAGGAAAATTTCGGCTTCAACACGGCCGAGAAAATCGAAGGCTGCGAATCTAGCCGTATCCGACTTTATACTGGCACAGTTAATAGATGCCAGCGTCAATGGGGTGAGTGCCGCCATCATTGGTGATCGAGTTAGACGGCCACACCTTTACTTCTGCTTCCCCTTCTTTTTTGCCCCCTCATCCCCTGAAGAAGAGGAAAGGGCAGGACCACTTTTCGACCTTTTCTTAGACTCTGATTGGTCCATGGGGTCCCCGTCTCCGTCCGGCCCCAGTCTAGCCCTGCCCTCCGAGGAAGGTGCCTCCGCAGGACAGGGCCCAGTTCCCCCCAGAGGCTCTCTCACCCTAGGCACCCCGCCCTCACCTTCCCCCTCCAAGGAGGGGGAGGAGATGGTATCGAGGACGAGGTACCGGTTTGACAGGTCAATCAGAGGGGGGGCAGTCAGGCTTCCGTTTTGGACCTGGCCCGTAGTACAAGGCTTAACAGAGGGCTCCGACCTCTTCTTTCTCCCTTTCCTTTTGCCCTTGTCTTTCTTTTTTGGCCTCTCCCCACTCTCCTCATCCACACTTTCATAGTGGTAGGAATCGGAAGGGTCGGCCATATTGCCTTCCTCTCTGCGCAGCCTCCTGATCTCCTCATTCAGCACATTCTCCCCCAGAGCTTCAGTGGTTACAGGGCCAGCTTCAGGACCAGGGGCCGGAGCTACCCCAGTCACCTGGGCACTCTCCAGCTCCCTACTCCTCCTACGAGTTTCCTCCCGCCTTAGTTTGGCGGGGCCCTTTATCCTCGTCACTAGCCCTGTTGTGCCCCCATCCCTGCTCGTACCCTCCCCAGCCGAGGCAACTTCACAGCTCTCCCCGGCCGGAGCAGTCGCAGCACGGGCGAAAGCACTCGGACAACGGCTGAAAGGGTGCCCGAGGACACCACACAGGTGGCACCGGATCTGCCTACAGGATGCGGCCAGATGACCCACCCCACCACACAAAGCACAGACCTGTACAGTACAGGCTGCGCTAAAATGGGTGGGGCTGCCGCACCTGTGACAGACCTTAGGCTGCCCCTGGTAGAAGACCTGGATCCTGTCACGTCCAAGGAAGGCGGCTGACGGAATGTGGGCAACTGTACTACCTGAACGTTTGAGTTTGACGGAAAACGTCCAGGCCCCGGACCAGATCCCGTGCTCATCCAAATTTTTCTTGGGCATGTCCGTCACATCCCCATATCGACCGAGCCAGGTCATGATGTCATAACAAGAAAGTGACTCATTACGGGTCAAAACTGTCACTTTCTTGACTGAGTTCTGACGGGAAATCGCCTTTACAGCAAAATCCCGCCAGCAGGGCTCGTTCTTCGCCACTTCGTAGTTTGACCAGAAGAGTTCGAGACCCTCCGGCCGAACGAAACTGACGTCAAACTCAGACGAACCGTAGGGGTGGATCAGGGCAAAGATGTCACTCGCCCTGAATTCCATCTGGAGGAGGAGCTCAACCACTTTAGCGCGAGGCGGGCACGCATCCTCGCCCCTCCAAATCAGACGGACCACATTCCTACGGTTATTGTCCTGCCCGGGTGTCGGGAGGGACCAGACCACCTCCCCATTCTGCTCTCGGAAAGCCCCCAAACCGTGCCTCTCTATCCAGAAAGACAGGTCGACCTCACCCCTTCCCTCTACCTGGATCGACCTGTCGCCCCTACGCAGAGCCTCCAGGAGGCGCTGTTGCAAGTAACCCCCGGGGCCGGACGGAGATGGGGACCCCACCGAATCCCCGGCAGCAACACTGGCATAGCTCCTAGGAGCAGTCACTGCCGGGGGGGCAGCCGGACCAGACCCAGACCCAGGAGCACCATTCACACCACAACTCCCATCATCCATACCAGATGTTGCATTCACACCACCACTACTCCCACCATCATTCACTCCACTGGCACTCCTCCCAATCACAACACTACCACCCCCATCATTCTCACAACCTGCACTCACTTCCTGCCTAACATATCCTGGGCTGGCTGGGACTTGTAGTACCGCCGGTTTTAATACAGGTTTTCTTGCTGGCTTAGCTGCCGCTGGGGTCAACGCTGATGGCTCCTCCTTCATAGGCGATGTTACCACCTGAGTCTGGGGCTGCCCCACCGGGCGCACCCCAGCTCCTCCCACAATGCCACCACTAGGCTTGCCCGACCGCTCAGGCTCTGCTGATGACACTGACGCCCGGACACTCTCCCCCCTCACAGAGGAGTGCCCCGCAGCGCCCGCAGAAACCACAGTACTCGGGGGACCGCCCCCCGAGCACACGGACCAACCTTTGTCTGCTTCCGACGCCCGGACACTCCCCCCCTCACAGGAGAGTACCCAGCAGCGTCGGTAGTGCCCACAGCACTCGGGGAACCGCCCCCCAAGCACACGGCAGCATAGCTCTTCTCTGGCATTTGGACATGCCCCCCGCCACCCTGGGGTGTCGCAGCAGCGCCAGAGTTGCCCAACATGAGCCCATCCTGCCCTTCCCTACCGGCAGGACGGGTGGGCTTCACATCTATTGCGTCCATAGCCATTTCAGACGCCATTCTATACCCCCCTTGCTGGCCCCGCTCCACCACAGGAACGGCGTCTTGCAGTTTGGGGGGCTCAGCAGCCTGAACCAGCTTTGCAGCTGACCCAGACTGCTGGAAAGGTACGAACATGTACTGCACAGATTGTTGGGTCTTCTGCTTCTTTGCTTTACGCCTGACTTTTCCATCCTCGCACTGATCTTCACCGAAGGTGAAATTCTGGAGGTGGACTGGGGATTCCTGCATGACAATTTCCCTCAATAAACCCCCAGCCTCACTCTCCACATTGTCCTCCTCACTGTCAGTCACAGGGAGCGCCACTTGGGCCGGCTCTATGTAGCTGTCCTGGGTGTCACAGGGCATAGGAACAGACACAGCATCCTCCGCCACATGCGCTCCTTCCTCTACCTTCTCCTTAACTCCTTCACTGCCATCCTCACTATCTTCACCGCCACTACTCTCCCCATCATCCACCTCAACCTCCACCTTACCTGGGGATTTCATGGTGGCAAACCTTTCATCATTTGCCAGCTTCTCTCTTAGGAGACCGCTGCCCTCCAGGATCTCTGCCTTCCTCTCCTCCAGCTTGGCAATCTGGGCTTTCAGGGCTGTGATCCTTTTCTTCAGCTCAGGCTTGCTTCTCCTGGACCCAGAGTTTGCCAGACTCTGAGTCCCACGCAGATCTTCTCTTGCAAGCCTGAGCTCTTTACTGCAGCGGTCGTATTCCGCAAAGCGTGCGGCCATGCGGGAGCAGTAGGTCTCACTTGATTCTTTGGGGCCTCTTTCAGCCCACATCTCCAAACTCTTCCTCCTTGTTTTCCTTCCACCACCAGATCTCTGGCTGACAACTGTTGCTTGATGAGCAGAGCTTGCATTGCTGCAGACTCTGCTGGATCTTCTGCCTCCAGCTGGAACAATGGCTGTAGCAGTTTTCTCTCCACCCCCCGCCAGCCTTGAAGAACGGGGAATGGAGGCCTGAGGCTCCATGCAGGAAAGTTCTCCCAGGGAGCCTGCCACACCCCTGGGAAAGCCTTGATGTAAAATGCTGCTTCTCTGGATGTCTGGAGCTCAAAAGAGACACACCCGACAGCTTCTCACACAGAACTCCTCTGGACTACAGGATGTGCTCTCTGCTGACACCTCTGTCCATGTCAGGAACTGTCCAGCGTAGAAGCAAATCCCCATAGCTCTGGACAATTCCTGACATGGACAGAGGTGTCAGCAGAGAGCATTGTGGTCAGACTGGAGACAATTACACAACTTCCTGGGGAGCATACAGCAGCTTATAAGTACTGGAAGGATTAAGATTTTTATATAAAAGCAATTTACAAATCGGTTTAACTTTCTTGCACCAGATGATTAAAAAGTTTTCCACCAGGGTATCCCTTTAAAAGGTACAACAGCCCTATTCACAACATACTAATCATACAAAGGCATAAACAGACAGTTGAGGAATCATCTACCTGATAGGACAGGCAGTGTAACGTGTGCTGTACCTGGACACCGCACAAGTCCCATTCAGGATCGCAGATCCTCACAGCCTACATGTTCTGCTGCTGTCTTTGGGGAAGGGAGACTCATACACCATGGTAACATATGACGGTCTCTTCTCTTAGTGCCCCTCTCGGATCCCTGTCTGGAAACGTTCTGCTTCCCGGATGGATCAGTAAATATCTCCTGTTGGACAGAAAATGGCTCCGAACCTTTGTTCTCCTGGTTTGTAGATGGGAATCCTGTACAATCTACATCATCATGGAACGTTCAGGAGAACCTGATGTCTGGATCTGCCACCATTGCCATGAACGTCAGCTGCTCGGTCAGAAACCCAGTCAGCACAGTCCACAGTCCGGTGACCACAGTCTTCTGCCCAGGTGAGTGCTGAAGAGATCAACGTGGTGACTCGGCCTCCAGATTCCCCTGATCTCCTTCAATCGATCGTCTGTGGGATCTGCTGGAGATACGAGCCCCTCCATGGAGGCCGGGTCCTGAAAAGGTGGATCCCATTAGGATCCATAGGGGGAGCATGTAGACTAAGCAAGGGTTCTGTCCAGCATATTAGTGGTATCATTAAAGGAAGTGTAACCCAGGGTCCAATGGGGGCAAAAATCATAACTTCCTCCATAAAATAGAGAAGTTTGAGCTCCAACGTAGTCTTTATAAACCATGGTGGATCCATCACTGTCTCATAAGTCTCTGCATTATCTCTTCTTTGTCTTCCAGTTGACGCTCCTCACCGGATTTTCCATGTTTTCCCTAAGATCCTGCTCTACGTCATGTACAACGCTTTACTGGTAAATGTTATCATCATGATCCGTAATAACAAATCATGAGGATGAGGAGAAGAGGAGGAAGAAGAAGAGGAGAAAGAAGAAGAAGAAGAGGAGGAAGAAGAGGAAAAATACGCCTCTACTAGACAATAAACCACGTCATTACCTCCAACCTAATCATCTTCTTCCATAGTATTGTCCTCCTCCGTGTATATAACAGTCATTGTCCTCCTCCGTGTATATTACAGTCATTGTCCTCCTCTGTGTATATTAGTCATTGTCCTCCTCCGTGTATATTACAGTCATTGTCCTCCTCCATGTATATTACAGTCATTGTCCTCCTCCGTGTATATTACAGTCATTGTCCTCCTCCCTGTATATTAGTCATTGTACTCCCCCGTGTATATTACAGTCATTGTCCTCCTCTGTGTATATTACAGTCATTGTCCTCCCCGTGTATATTACAGTCATTGTCCTCCTCTGTGTATATTACAGTCATTGTCCTCCCCGTGTATATTACAGTCATTCTACTCCCCCGTGTATATTACAGTCATTGTCCTCCTCCGTGTATATTACAGTTATTGTCCTCCTCAGTGTATATTACAGTCATTGTCCTCCCCGTGTATATTACAGTCATTGTCCTCCCCTGTGTATATTACAGTCATTGTCCTCCTCCGTGTATATTACAGTCATTGTCCTCCCCGTGTATATTACAGTCCTTTTCCTCCTCCGTGTATATTACAGTCATTGTCCTCCTCCCTGTATATTACAGTCATTGTCCTCCCCGTGTATATTACAGTCATTGTCCTCCACCTCTGTGTATATTACAGTCATTGTCCTCCCCGTGTATATTACAGTCATTTTCCTCCTCCCCCGTGTATATTACAGTCATTGTCCTCACCCTGTATATCACAGTCATTGTTCTTCTCCCCCGTGTATATTACAGTCATTGTCCTCCTCCGTGTATATTACAGTCATTGTCCTCCCCCGTGTATATTACAGTCATTGTCCTCCTCCGTGTATATTACAGTCATTGTCCTCCCCGTGTATATTACAGTCCTTTTCCTCCTCCGTGTATATTACAGTTATTGTCCTCCTCCCCCGTGTATATTACAGCCATTGTCCTCCTCCCCGTGTCTATTACAGTCATTGTCCTCCTCAGTGTATATTGCAGTCCTTGTCCTCCCCATGTATATTACAGTCATTGTCCTCCTCTGTGTATATTACAGTCATTGTCCTCCTCCCTGTATATTACAGTCATTGTCCTCCCCCGTGTATATTACAGTCATTGTCCTCCTCCGTGTATATTACAGTCATTGTCCTCCCCCGTGTATATTACAGTCATTGTCCTCCTCCGTGTATATTACAGTCATTGTCCTCCCTGTGTATATTACAGTCATTGTCCTCCTCCCTGTATATTACAGTCATTCTCCTCCCCCGTGTATATTACAGTCATTGTCCTTCTCCGTGTATATTACAGTCATTGTCCTCCCCGTGTATATTACAGTCCTTTTCCTCCTCCGTGTATATTACAGTCATTGTCCTCCTCCCTGTATATTACAGTCATTGTCCTCCCCGTGTATATTACAGTCATTGTCCTCCACCTCTGTGTATATTACAGTCATTGTCCTCCCCGTGTATATTACAGTCATTGTCCTCACCCTGTATATCACAGTCATTGTCCTCCTCCGTGTATATTACAGTCATTGTCCTCCTCCCTGTATATTACAGTCATTGTCCTCCCCCGTGTATATTACAGTCATTGTCCTCCTCCGTGTATATTACAGTCATTGTCCTCCCCCGTGTATATTACAGTCATTGTCCTCCTCCGTGTATATTACAGTCATTGTCCTCCTCCCTGTATATTACAGTCATTGTCCTCCCCCGTGTATATTACAGTCATTGTCCTCCTCCGTGTATATTACAGTCATTGTCCTCCCCGTGTATATTACAGTCCTTTTCCTCCTCCGTGTATATTACAGTTATTGTCCTCCTCCCCCGTGTATATTACAGCCATTGTCCTCCTCCCCGTGTCTATTACAGTCATTGTCCTCCTCAGTGTATATTGCAGTCATTGTCCTCCCCATGTATATTACAGTCATTGTCCTCCTCTGTGTATATTACAGTCATTGTCCTCCTCCCTGTATATTACAGTCATTGTCCTCCCCCGTGTATATTACAGTCATTGTCCTCCTTCGTGTATATTACAGTCATTGTCCTCCCCCGTGTATATTACAGTCATTGTCCTCCTCCGTGTATATTACAGTCATTGTCCTCCCTGTGTATATTACAGTCATTGTCCTCCTCCGTGTATATTACAGTCATTGTCCTCCTCCGTGTATATTACAGTCATTGTCCTCCTCCTCCGTGTATATTACAGTCATTGTCCTCCTCCGTGTATATTACAGTCATTGTCCTCCCCGTGTATATTACAGTCATTGTCCTCCTCCGTGTATATTACAGTCATTGTCCTCCTCCCCGTGTATATTACAGTCATTTTTCTCCTCCCCCGTGTATATTACAGTCATTGTCCTCCTCCTCCTCCGTGTATATTAGTCATTGACCTCCTCAGTGTATATTACAGTCATTGTCCTCCTCCTCCTCCGTGTATATTAGTCATTGACCTCCTCAGTGTATATTACAGTCATTGCCCTCCTTCCATGTGTATATTACAGTCATTGTCCTCCCCCGTGTATATTACAGTCATTGTCCTCCCCCGTGTATATTACAGTCATTGTCCTCCTCCATGTATATTACAGTCATTGTCCTCCTCCATGTATATTACAGTCATTGTCCTCCTTCCATGTGTATATTACAGTCATTATCCTCCCCGTGTATATTACAGTCATTGTCCTCCTCCCCATGAATATTACAGTCATTGTCCTCCTCCGTGTATATTACAGTCATTGTCCTCCTCCGTGTATATTACAGTCATTATTCTCCTCCATGTATATTACAGTCATTGTCCTCCCCGTGTATATTACAGTCATTATCCTCCCCGTGTATATTACAGTCATTGTCCTCCTCCCCATGTATATTACAGTCATTATCCTCCTCCGTGTATATTACAGTCATTGTTCTCCTCCCTGTATATTAGTCATTGTCCTCCTCCTCCTTATATATTAGTCATTGACCTCCTCCGTGTATATTAGTCATTGTCCTCCCCCGTGTATATTACAGTCATTGTCCTCCTCCGTGTATATTACAGTCATTGTCCTCCTTCCATGTGTATATTACAGTCATTATCCTCCCCGTGTATATTACAGTCTTTGTCCTCCACCGTGTATATTACAGTCATTTTCCTCCTCCTCCGTGTATATTACAGTCATTGTCCTCCCCGTGTATATTACAGTCATTATCCTCCTCCGTGTATATTACAGTCATTGTCCTCCTCCCCCGTGTATATTACAGTCATTGTTCTCCTCCCCCGTGTATATTACAGTCATTGTCATCCTCCTCCTTGTATATTACAGTCATTGTCCTCCTCCATGTATATTACAGTCATTACCCCCCTTCCATGTGTATATTAAAGTCATTGTCCTCCCCCGTGTATATTACAGTCATTGTCCTCCCCCGTGTATATTACAGTCATTGTCCTCCTCCGTGTATATTACAGTCATTGTCCTCCCTGTATATTACAGTCATTATCATCCCCGTGTATATTACAGTCATTGTCCTCCCCGTGTATATTACAGTTATTGTCCTCCTCCCCATGTATATTACAGTCATTATCCTCCTCCGTGTATATTACAGTCATTGTCCTCCTCCTCCGTGTATATTACAGTCATTGTCCACCTCCCCCGTGTATATTACAGTCATTGTTCTCCTCCCTGTATATTACAGTCATTGTCCTCCTCCTCCATGTATATTAGTCATTGACCTCCTCCGTGTATATTACAGTCATTGTCCTCCTCTGTGTATATTACAGTCATTGTCCTCCCCCGTGTATATTACAGTCATTGTCCTCCCCGTGTATATTAGTCATTGTCCTCCCCGTGTATATTACAGTCATTGTCCTCCCCCGTGTATATTACAGTCATTGTCCTCCTCGTGTATATTACAGTCATTATCCTCCCCGTGTATATTACAGTCATTGTCCTCCTCCTCGTGTATATTACAGTCATTGTCCTCCTCCTCCGTGTATATTACAGTCATTATCCTCCTCCGTGTATATTACAGTCATTGTCCTCCCCATGTATATTACAGTCATTGTCCTCCCCGTGTATATTACAGTCATTATCCTCCCCGTGTATATTACAGTCATTGTCCTACCCCGTGTATATTACAGTCATTGTCCTTCTTCCCCGTGTATATTACAATAATTGTCCTCCTCCCCGTGTATATTACAGTCATTGTCCTCCCCCATGTATATTACAGCCATTGTCCTCCCCTGTGTATATTACAGTCATTGTTCTCCTCCCCCGTGTATATTACAGTCATTGTCCTCCTCCCTGTATATTAGTCATTGTCCTCCTCCTCCGTGTATATTACTGTCATTGTCCTCCCCCTTGTTTATTACAGTCATTGTCCTCCTCCGTGTATTTTTCAGTCATTGTCTTCCCCCGTGTATATTACAGTCATTGTCCTCCCCTGTGTATATTACAGTCATTGTCCTCCTCTGTGTATATAACAGTCATTGTCCTCCCCCTTGTATATTACAGTCATTGTCCTCCTCCTCCGTGTATTTTTCAGTCATTGTCTCCCCCGTGTATATTACAGTCATTGTCCTCCTCCTCTGTGTATATTACAGTCATTATTCTCCCCCGTGTATATTACAGTCATTATCCTCCCCCGTGTATATTACAGTCATTGTCCTCCTCCGTGTATATTACAGTCATTGTCCTCCGCAGTGTATATTACAGTCATTGTCCTCCTCCTCTGTGTATATTACAGTCATTATTCTCCCCCGTGTATATTACAGTCATTATCCTCCCCCGTGTATATTACAGTCATTGTCCTCCACCGTGTATATTACAGTCATTGTCCTCCCCGTGTATATTACAGTCATTGTCCTCCGCAGTGTATATTACAGTCATTGTCCTCCCCCGTGTATATTACAGTCATTGTCTTACCCCGTGTATATTACAGTCATTGTCCTCCCCTGTGTATATTACAGTCATTGTCCTCCTCCGTGTATATTACAGTCATTGTCCTCCTCCGTGTATATTACAGTCATTGTCCTCCCCCGTGTATATTACAGTATTGTCCTCCTTATTGTATATTACAGTCATTGTCCTCCTCCGTGTGTATTACAGTCATTGTCCTCCTCCATGTATATTATAGTCATTGTCCTCCTCCGTGTATATTACAGTCATTGTCCTCCTCCGTGTATATTACAGTCATTGTCCTCCTCCGTGTATATTACAGTCATTGTTTTCCTCCTCCCTGTATATTACAGTCATTGTCCTCCTCCGTGTAAATTACAGTCATTGTCCTCCTCCGTGTATATTACAGTCAGTGTCCTCCGATGTGTATATTACAGTTAGAGATGAGCGAACTTTTCAAAAATTCGATTCGGCTGATTCGCCGAATTTTCCCGAAAAGTTTGTTTAGATCCGAATTTATTCGCGGCGAATCAATGTTAAAAAAGGCTATTTCTAGCCTACATACAGCCTCTATAGGGGAATAGAACACTTTGCTGTGTCGTAAAACGCATATGGAGTGTGCTGGGGTAGTGAAATAATACTGTTATTCAGAATAACATGCAGATTACCGGCATCGCTCTTAGAATCACTGCCGCACAGCAGCACAATGACAGAGCCTGGTGGTGGCATCAGTGTCAGGAGACCATATAGTGACTGAATGACATAGCGTGGACATAGCGTGGCAAGAGGAGACCATTTAGTGGCTGAAGGGCACAGCGTGGAGTTGGCTGATGCACTAGTACACTACACACCAGGGCTTCACAATCCCTCCCAAAAAACAACACAATATATGACATTTTTGTGAAAGATTTCTCATTGGTAGCACCCGCTATTCAAAAATTTGAAATTTCCAGAACCAGGCCCCACCCCTGCGGCATCAGTAACCCATATATTGCCTGCTTGACACAGCCTTGAGTTGGCTGATGCAAGAGTACACACCAGGGCTTCACAATCCCCCCCCCCCCCCCCCCAAAAAAAAAAACAACAACACAATATATGACATTTTTGTCAAAGATTTCTCATTGGTAGCACCTGCTATTCAAAAATTTGAAATTTCCAGAACCAGGCCCCACCCCTGCGGCATCAGTAACCCATATATTGCCTGCATGACACAGCCTTGAGTTGGCTGATGCAAGAGTACACACCAGGGCTTCACAATCCCCTCCAAAAAAAAACACAATATATGACATTTTTGTCAAAGATTTCTCATTGGTAGCACCCGCTATCCAAAAATTAGAAATTTCAAGACCCAGGCCCCACCTCTGCGGCATTAGGAACCCATATATTGCCTGAAGGACACAGTCTGGAGTTGGCTGATGCACCAGTACACACCAGGGCTTCACAATCCCCTCCATAAAACAACAACATTTTAGAATTTTTTTTAAGAAATCCCTTTGTGTAAGAACAAGCGCATATCCAACAGTTCACAAGACCCTATAATGCAGGACGGTGGACCACCCAAAGACATTCTTCTCAAAATTAATAAACCACACAATGTTTGACATTTTTTTTACAAAAACTAATTCAATATGTGTGTAAGCGCCTCTGTCTCCAAAAGATCAGATCACCAAAGGACTTTTTTCACCCAAAATGATGAAGCAGAGTTAATCCCTGTCCGTATTTTTTTTTTCATAAAAAAATCACACGCAACAAGCGTTCCGTTGTGTAGCCATTAGCATTCTGGAAAATTCAATTTTATTACCGATAAAATTATCAGTAAATTAAAAAAAAAAACACTACCCAAGAGTGTTTAACCCCTTAAAGACTTAGCCCTTTTTCACCTTAAGGACTCGGACGTTTTTTTGCAATTCTGACCACTGTCACTTTAACCATTAATAACTCTGGAATGCTTTTAGTTATCATTCTGATTCCGAGACTGTTTTTTCGTGACATATTTTACTTTAACATAGTGATAAAATTTTGTGGTAACTTGCAACCTTTCTTGGTGAAAAATCCCAAAATTTGATGAAAAATTTGAAAATTTTACATTTTTCTAACTTTGAAGCTCTCTGCTTGTAAGGAAAATGGACATTCCAAATATTTGTTTTTTATTCACATATACAATATGTCTACTTTATGTTTGCATCATAAAATTGACGTTTTTCTACTTTTGGAAGACATGAGAGGCTTCAAAGTTCAGCAGCAATTTTCCAATTTTTCACAAAATTTTGAAACTCGCTTTTTTTCAGGGACCAGTTCAGGTTTGAAGTGGATTTAAAGGGTCTTCATATTAGAAATACCCCACAAATTACCCCATTATAAAAACTACACCCCCCAAAGTATTCAAAATGACATTCAGTCAGCGTTTTAACCCTTTAGGTGTTTCACAGGAATAGCAGCAAAGTGAAGGAGAAAATTCACAATCTTCATTTTTTACACTCATATTTCTTGTAGACCCAATTTTTGAATTTTTACAAGGGGTAAAAGGAGAAAATTTATACTTATATTTGTAGCCCAATTTCTCTTGAGTAAGGACATACCTCATATGTCTATGTAAAGTGTTCAACGGGTGCAGTAAAGGGCACAGAAGCGAAGGAGCGACAAGGGGATTTTGGAGAGTACGTTTTTCTGAAATGGTTTTTGGGGGGCATGTTGCATTTAGGAAGCCCCTATGGTGCCAAAACAGCAAAAAAAAAAACACATGGCATACCATTTTGGAAACTAGACCCCTTGAGGAACGTAACAAGGAATAAAGCCTTAATACCCCACAGGTGTTTCACGACTTTTGCATGCGTAAAAAAATAAATAAAAAAATTTCACAAAAATGTGTTTCCCCTCAAATTTCACATTTTTGCAAGGGTTAATAGCAGAAAATACCCCCAAAATTTTTAATCCCATCTCTTCTGAGTATGGAGGTACCCCATAAGTTGGCCTGAAGTGCACTACGGGCGAACTACAATGCTCAGAAGAGAAGGAGTCATATTTGGCTTTTTTAAACCAAATTTGCTCGGGGGGGCATGTCGCATTTAGGAAGCCCCTATGGGGCCAGGACAGCAAAAAAAAAAAACATGGCATACCATTTTGGAAACTAGACCCCTCAGTGAACGTAACAAGGGGTTAAGTGAACCTTTATACCCCACAGGTGTTTCACGACTTTTGCATATGTAAAAAAAAATATGTTTTTTTACCTAAAATGCATGTTTTCCCAAACATTTGACATTTTTAAAAAGGGTAAAAGCAGAAAATACCCCCCAAAATTTGTAACACAATTTCTCCCGAGTACGGCGATACCCCATATGTGACCCTAAACTGTTGCCTTGAAATGCAACAGGGCTCCAAAGTGAGAGCGCCATACACATTTGAGGCCTAAATTAGGGATTGTATATGGGTGGTGTGGCAGTGTGGCAAGGAAAGGGTGTATTTCCTTGGCTCACCCTGCAGAAGCTCTCACCTGCTTCTTAAGTAATGAGGCAGGAGGGAAGGGAGGTGTATATGAGATGGAGACTCAGTCTAATGTGGGTTCTTCCTAGGAGACAGCATGTGGGCTGTAGGGAAGAGACAGAGGCTGCTGAGGAGTACACAGCCCGAGCTATGAGGGGCTCAAAGAGAGTGACATGAAGTGTGAGTAGAAGGTTGCAGGGGACATATGTTTAACCGGCTGAGGGAAGCTCAGCGGTTGTTAGTCAGGACAAGCTGATCTATTT
Source organism: Hyla sarda (assembly GCF_029499605.1). Lineage (NCBI taxonomy): Eukaryota > Metazoa > Chordata > Amphibia > Anura > Hylidae > Hyla > Hyla sarda. Next base: position 101,764 of record NW_026610896.1, read on the forward strand.
AGTCAGTGACCAGACGGTCTAGGATTTTGTTTTGTTCCTGCTTTTTGTTTATTTCTTTCCCTGCAACCTGTCTAATAAAACTGGCAAGGTGCCAGATTTGCATGATAAGCGTTTGTTTGCTGGTTTATTGAGAAGAAACGCATCCTATGGCGTGGTCCAGGACGATCCCAGAGCTAATCCCCAAGACGGATCGTCACATTTTGGTGGAGGATGCGGGCACGCCGTTGCTAAGGGCAACCTGTTGCCAAGGGCAACCAACAAGCGAGTTGGAGAGGAGCTGTTGCTAGGAGCAACCCCCTGCAAGATTGCAAGTCGGAGGAGCCCAGCAGAGGAGTTCAAACACAGTTTGGTGTCTGTGGAGGAGCGTTGCTAGGGGCAACGGATCGAGAATTTTTTTCAAGAAAATGGGACAACCTCGAAAGGCCGTTGCTGGGAGCAACCGGCGTGGGCCACAAGCTGTGGTCGCCAAGACGAAGCCGAGGTCCCGTGAGTTGTCGGTGGGCGGAATCCCACAGTGGGTGGACTTGGATTGTTGCCAGACTGTATCTCTGATTATGCCAGAAATAATTCCATTTGTGAAGTCCCGCCCGGAGCCCGGTAAGACTGTTCAAATTACCTTTGATACATGTTTTGGGACAGTAAGTCATATGATGGAGGTATGTGCGGAACGTACAGTGGAAATTGTACTAGGCAGAGACTTTCCGTATTTTTGGCAGCTGTGGGATGCTGAGAGTGCACCTGAGAGTTCACACACAAAGGTTCCGGAAGGAGTGAGGACTGGGGGGTCTCTACTGGACTGTGTGAATGGGGCTCTAGATTGGGAACCCATGCAGGCTGATAATTTTTTTCTTGAAACACTTATGTTAATGTGTTCTGATGTAAAGAGTTCTATTCCCACCTCTCGCAGGACAGAAGAAAACCTGTGTGAGCTGGAAATAGAAGGAAAAAAGATGACTGTTTTGTTAGATCCAAAATGTGTAATAAGTCTGGTAAAGACCAGCGGCAGAAAGCCGGACCTCGCTATAGTGTCTATACAAGCCGGACCCCGCTATAGTGTCTATACAAGCCAGACCCCGCTATAGTGTCTATACAGGCCGGTATTTGGGGTTATAAAACAGTTAATGTGTGTATTTCTACTCCCTATGGTACCATAAGTCACAAGGTTGCAATAGAGCCTACCTTAGAATATGAAATAGTACTGGGGAAGGATTTTCCGTTTTTTCAGCAGTTGTGGGAAGATAGTCAGGTGACTAGAGCAGGAACACCTGATAGGCTCACAATACTTGGTTTTCACCACATAGCAGGGGACAGTAACTCCGCAGAGGCTGAGGACGGGGAGTGTCAGCAGACCCTAGGTATATGTCAGGTGGGAGTGTCAGCAGACCCTAGGTATATGTCAGGTGGGAGTGTCAGCAGACCCTAGGTATATGTCAGGTGGGAGTGTCAGCAGACCCAAGGTATATGTCAGGTGGGAGTGTCGGCAGACCCTAGGTATATGTCAGGTGGGAGTGTCGGCAGACCCTAGGTATATGTCAGGTGGGAGTGTCGGCAGACCCTAGGTATATGTCAGGTGGGAGTGTCAGCAGACCCTAGGTATATGTCAGGTGGGAGTGTCAGCAGACCCTAGGTATATGTCAGGTGGGAGTGTCAGCAGACCCTAGGTATATGTCAGGTGGGAGTGTCAGCAGACCCTAGGTATATGTCAGGTGGGAGTGTGCCAGACCACTAGGGAAGCTGAAGAACAGTCCACGAGTCAAGTTAAAGTGGTGACTGGAATAGAAGCTACGGAAATGGCTGCGGAAAAACCAAAACTCCAGAAAAGAGTACCAGTGGAGCTAGGGGCTGCACTTACGGTCACAGACAGAGTCCTAAGTGAAGGAGACTGTGACAAGACAAAAGAAAAGTCTGCCAAGAAGCCGAGAGACAGTTCAGAGGAACTGATCAGGAATCTCCCTGACTCGCTGGTGCCCAGAGCCATTGAAGTTGTTGCTAGGGGCAACAAACTTACCGCCAAGGGATTGTCGGTCCGACGGGAGTGTTTAGCGAGAGTCTCCAGAGTTGCCAACGTGGTGGGAGAGGAAGAGTGTCAGGTGTCGGTGGTATCTGTTGTGGATGATAATAATGAGGCACAAGTGGCTGCAACCCCGAAAAAGGGGGAGACATCATCTAGAGATGGAGAAGAGCTGGGTCAAGTGTCTGACAGAGGACCAGAGGATGTCTCAAGGTCTAACAGCGAGAGTGAGGAGACCGCTGTCAGTAAAAGGTCTCGCAAAAGACGAGCTGGCCTTGGGAAAAAACTGGAGCAGATCCAGAATCTGGAAGAAACCCTGCAGATGGTTTCTGTGAAGTTGTTGGAGGAAGGACAAATCACTTGCTGACTTTAAGAAAGAGCAAGAAGCGAGGCTTCAGCTGGAAAAAGTCATGGAGCACCACAGAAGTGAGTTGGTGGCTCTGCAGGATGAACTGTCCCGCTCCCAGGGTCTTGTGACCAGCAAGGAGAGTGAAGTGCAGAGTCTGGCCAAGCGGATGTCATTCCAGGAAGAAGTGAGTCTTCTACATGGTGCATATCAGGCTCTGCGGAGTGATCACAAGGCTAGGCTGGCAGCCATGGAAAACATAGAAAAAGAGAAGAATGGAATGAAGATGGAAGCTGAGGCTCTTGTCAGCAATCTGGAGAGTGTCTCTAAAGCTAAGAGACAACTTGAGGAGGAAGTCAAGGTGAAGAATGTCCTTGCACATGCTCTTCAATCTGCTCGTCATGACAATGACTTGCTCCGTGAGCAGTATGAGGAGGCCCTGGAACAAGTTGAGACTCTGCAACATGAAAACAAGAACTTGCAACAGGAGATCTCAGATTTATCTGAACAGATTGGTGAGAGTGGGAAATCTATCAATGAGTTAGAGAAGACCAAGAAACAGTTGCTGGACAGTGAGAAGGTGATCTCCACAAAGCTCAAGAGTGAGCAGCTGAGATATATAAAGCTGGAAGATGACATGAAGATCTTAAAAGAGAGCCTGGAAGCGCAGAACGAAACACGCAGAAGGTCCCACGTAGCTGCCTTGGTTTTGCTGGGAGCGCAACTCCACGAGCAGGTTGCTGTGCTGGCGGACAATGAACAATTGAGGAAACAATTGCTGTCTTCGGAAGATACTGTCAGGGACTTGACAGAGTTACTTGACAGTGAGAGGATGAAGTCCGCTAAGCTCCAGTGTAAGCTGCGAAAATGTGAGAAAAAGGAATAGGACCGGGAAGTCCTAAAAGAGAGCAGAGACCAAGATATGGCAGAATTGGCTCAAGAAAGGCTTCTGGGGCCGAAATTACAGGATACAGTTATGCTTTCTCTGAATGCCAAAAAGTCCTCTAAAGCTAAGATTGAGGTGAAGTCCTGTAAGAAGTCCCCTGAAGCTAGGACTGAGCTGAAACCTGGTGGGAAATCCTCTGAAGTGGAGACTAAGGAGAAGAGAGATGGGAAATCCTCTGAACCTGAGCAGACCAAAAATTCTGAAGGTAATGCTGAGGCAGCTGTGAGTAAAGAGAATGGCACAACTGAAGCTACAGGTGAAGAGAAGAGTAAGCCTGAAGAAGCTGCAGTAGTAGAAGCTGATTCTACACAAGAATCTGAAGGAGCCAAAGACTCTGAAGCCAAACCTGAGGAAGCTGGTGCCCCTGAAGAGAAAGCTGCAAGGGATGAGGTGAAACCATGTGAGAAATCCACTGAAGTCAAGACTGAGGTGAAACCAGGTGGGAAGTCCTCTAAAGTTGAAACTGAAATGGACCCGTGTCAGAGGTCCTCTGATGGTACAGAGAACAAGACAGTGGTTGGTGAAGCCACTGAGGCCGAAAGATTCTCTGAAGCAGAGGCAGAGGTCCGGCAAGCCAGAAGAAGACAAAGGTTAGAAGCGTCGGTCCTCTCACTCCTTAATTTCAAGAACCCTGCCCACACCAGGGTGAAGAACCTGGTACTGGAGAGGCGTGACCGAGAGACTTGCAATTGGTGGCTGGTAAAAGTCCGGAAGAAAAAAGTCAACGACTTCAGAGACTGTGGGACAAAAGTTGTCCAAGAGAAAGGAAAGGCAGATGGTTTCTGTCTTTCAAATACATGTGCTCCTTCCCGGTGGTCTGAGCAAAGGGGGGGGGGGATATGTGGCAGTGTGGCAAGGAAAGGGTGTATTTCCTTGACTCACCCTGCAGAAGCTCTCACCTGCTTCTTAAGTAATGAGGCAGGAGGGAAGGGAGGTGTATATGAGATGGAGACTCAGTGTAATGTGGGCTCTTCCTAGGAGACAGCATGTGGGCTGTAGGGAAGAGACAGAGGCTGCTGAGGAGTACACAGCCCGAGCTATGAGGGGCTCAAAGAGAGTGACATGAATTGTGAGTAGAAGGTTGCAGGGGACATAAGTTTAACCGGCTGAGGGAAGCTCAGCAGTTGTTAGTCAGGACAAGCTGATCTGTTTAGTCAGTGACCAGGCGGTCTAGGATTTTGTTTTGTTCCTGCTTTTTGTTTATTTCTTTCCCTGCAACCTGTCTAATAAAACTGGCAAGGTGCCAGATTTGCATTATAAGCGTTTGTTTGCTGGTTTATTGAGAAGAAACGCATCCTGTGGCGTGGTCCAGGACGATCCCAGAGCTAATCCCCAAGACGGATCGTCACAGTGGACATAGGGGTATTCTACGCCAGTGATTCCCAAACAGGGTGCCTCCAGCTGTTTTAAAACTCCCAGCATGCTTGGACAGTCAACAGCTGTCCACCTGGAGGCTCCGTTTTGGAAACAGTGGCGTACCAGACGTTTTTCATTTTTATTGGGGAGGGGAGGGGGGCTGTGTAGGGGTATGTGTATATGTAGTGTTTTTTACTTTTTATTTTATTTTGTGGTAGTGTAGTGTAGTGTTTTTAGGGTACAGTCACACGGGCGGGGGTTCACAGGAGTTTCTTGCTGGCAGTTTGAGCTGCGGCAGAAAATTTGCCGCAGCTCAAACTTGCAGCCGGATACTTACTGTAAACCTCCGCTCATGTGTGTGTACCCTGTACATTCACATTGGGGCGGGGGGACATCCAGCTGTTGCAAAACTACAACTCCCAGCAGGCGCTGACAGACTGTACATGCTGAGAGTTCTAGTTTTGCAACAGCTGTAGGCACAGTGGTTATGTATCACTGAGTTTGTGACCTTACTCAGTGTTTCACAACCAGTGTGCCTCCAGCTGTTGCAAAACTACTACTCCCAGCATATACGGTGCATGCTGGGAGTTGTACTTTGCAACAGCTGGAGGCACACCGGTCGTGAAACACTGAGTTAGGTAAAAAAAACTCACAACCAGTGTGCCTTCAGCTGTTGCAAATCTACAACTCTCAGCAGTCACCGACAGCCGATGGGCATGCTGGGAGTTGTAGTTATGCAACCAGCAGATGCACCACTACAACTCCCAGCATGCACTTTAGCTGTTTGTGCAAGCTGGGAGTTGTAGTTATACAACAGCTGAAGGTACACTTTTCCATAGAAAAATGTGCCTCCAGCTGTTGCAAAATTATAAGTCCCAGCATGCCCATAAGGGAATGCTGGGAGTTGTGGTTGTCTGCCTCCTTCTGTTGCATAACTACAGCTCCCAGCATGCCCTTTTTGCATGCTGGGAGCTGTTGCTAAGCAACAGCAGGAGGCTGTCACTCACCTCCTGCTGCTGCTCCGCTGCAGGTCAGTCCCTCGCCACGGCCGTCGCTCCTGGGGCTCCGATCCCAACAGGGACGCCGGGGATCGGGGTCCCCAGCACCCGGGGTCTTCTTCCAGCACCCGCTCACGTCCTCTGGAAGAGGGGCGGAGCGGGTTGCGGGAGTGACACCCGCAGCAGGCGCCCTGATGGTTTACCGGCCGACAAATCAGGGCGATCGTGAGGTGGCACCAGTGTCACCTCACCCCTGCTGGCTCTGGCAGCAGAGACGGCTCCGATCAGCCAGTAATTCCGGGTTACCGGGTCACTGGAGACCCAATTGACCCGGAATCGCTGCAGATCGCTAGACTGAATTGTCCAGCAATCTGCGGCCATCGCCGAAATGGAGGGCATAATGACCCCCCTGGGCGATATGCCGGGATGCCTGCTGAACGATTTCAGCAGGCATACGGCTCCGGTCCCCAACCGGCTAGCGGTGGGGACCGGAATTCCCACGGGAGTCGGAATTCAGGACTCGGAATCAGGACTCGTATCCATACGCCCTGTGTCCTGAAGAGGTTAATTACCCCATACATCATACATTGCCCCAGGAGCAGTCAGGAGTAGGCCTCAGCAGTACCCAAGAGGCTTTAATAACCCCCTACCTTTGCATGATCAATTGCGAGATCGAGCAATAACAGGTGTGTTATGGCCTTTGATTTCCGGGGCCGCAGGAGCGCTCCACTGAACGGATTAGCGTGTCTCTATCTTTCATCGATCGGTGCTGGTAACCCACTAACTCCCGGAAAGGTAAGCTGCCGCGAAGCAGGTGGTCTCCCCCGGGCACGTTGGTTCCAGAATTTCCACTACTGCCACACCACGCTGACTGCCAACCGTGCTACCACCTTGCTGACTCAAGGGCAACCTGCAACTCTCTTCTCCCGATGATGAACCCCCTTCTCCTGAGATCGAGCAATAACAGGTGTGTTAAGCCCTCAGATGTCCGGGGCCGCAGGCGTGCTCCACTGAACGGATTAGGGTGTGTCCAATTTTTTTGTAGCACCCGCAATCCAAAAATGTTTAATTCCCAGACCCAGGCCCCACCTCTGCGGCATCAGGAACCCATATATTGCCTGAAGAAGGACAAAGCCTGGAGTTGGCTGATGCACCAGTACACACAGGGCTTCACAATCAACAAAATTGTATACATTTTTTTTTTAAATTTACAACTTTGTGTAAGCACAAGCGCATATCCAACATTTCAGAAGACTCTATAATGCAGGACGGTGGACCACCCAAAGACTTTCTTCTCAAAAATAATGAACCACACAATTGTTGAATTTTTTTTTAAAAAATTGAAATTCCTAGACCCAGGCCCCACCTCAGCTGCATCAGTAACCCATAGATTGCCTGAAAGACACAGCCTGGAGTTGGCTGATGCACGAGTACACACCCAGGCTTCACAATCCACCCCCAAAAAACGCAATTTTTTTAAAAATTGTCTGACAAAATACCTTTTTGTTAAAACAAGCGCATATACAGCAGTTCAGAAGACTCTATAATGCAGGACGGTGGACCACCCAAAGACATTCTTCTATAATATAATAAACCACACAATATGTTCAATGTTTTTAAATAATTGAAATTCCAAGACCAAGGCCTCACCTCTGCTGCATCAGTAACCCATATATTGCCTAACGGACACAGACTGGAGTTGACTGATGCACGAGTGCACACTACACACCCGTCACCCGGGCTTCACAATCCACCCCAAAAAAACGCAATTTTTTTCCGAAATTGTCTGACAAAATACCTTTTTGTTAAAACAAGCGCATATACAGCAGTTCAGAAGACTCTATAATGCAGGACGGTGGACCACCCAAAGACATTTTTCTATAATATAATTGTCATGTACCGGCTGGACTGGTAGTGGATCCTCTGGAGGCGATAACGCGGGTTGTACCAGAGGACCGGTTCTAAGTAGTTACTGTTTTTCACCAGAGCCTGCCGCAAGGCGGGATGGTCTTGCTGTGGCGGTAACCACCAGGTTGTATCCTCCAGTAGCAACTCAACCTCTCAGGCAGCTGATATGGCGTGGTACACATGGAGCAGGCAGGAGCATAGTCGGACGTAGCAGAGGTCAGGGCAGGCGACAAGGGTTCACAGGCGAGTAGGCGGTAGCAACGGGTTCGGCAACAGGCAAGGCAATACACACTATAGAAACGCTTTCTCAGAGGCACTAGGGCACAAAGATCTGGCAAGAGCAGGAAGGGACAGGTGCCTTTTATAGGGAAGGCAGGAGAAGTGAAGAACCAGCGCACCAATTACCGGTGCGCTGGCCCTTTAAATTTACAAAAGGCGGCGCGCGCGCGTGCCCTAGAGAGTGGGGCCGCCGCACGCCGAGAGGCAGAGAAGGACGGCGCAAGGAGCGGGGAGCCAGGTGAGTGGAGCTGCGACGCGGCGCGTGAACGGGGGCCAGCCGTCACGGCAGCCGCGTCCCAGACACAAGGGAACCCGGGCTCCCGGTCAGTGTGACTGACCGGGAGATGCCGGGATCCCGGGGCAAAGGGTCGAGGGGGCGGGCGCTCCGGTCCGGGGATCGGAGCGCACGCCTTAACAGTACCCCCCCCCCCCTTAGGACTCCCCCTCTTCTTGGTGCCCAGAAAAGAGAGAATGAGACTGCGGTCCTAGATATTCTCATCAAGCTCCCAAGACCTCTCCTCAACCCTCCCAATCCACCAGAAAAAATCTTTTCCCCTGAGAGATCTTGGTCGCCAAGATCTCCTTAACAGAAAAAATATCGGAGGTACCGGCAACAGGGGTGGGAGAAAAAAGCTTGGGAGAGAAACGGTTGAAGACAGCAGGTTTAAGAAGGGAGACAGGGAAGGAGATCCACCCAATTGTCATGGCGGGAGGATACAAAGTGGCGTAGATAGTCGCCCAAAATTTGATTCACCCATTCTACTTGGTAGTTGGAATGAGGGTGGTAGGAAGAAGAGAAGTCCAATTTGATCCCAAATTGCCCACAAAGGGCCCACCAGAACCTGGAGACAAATTGTACCCCACGATCCGAGACGATATGTTCGGGGAGGCCATGGAGACGGAAGATGTGTTGGAAGAATAGTTTGGCTAACATGAGTGCAGAAGGTAGACTGGAGAGAGGTACAAAGTGAGCCATTTTGGAGAAGCGATCAACCACAACCCAGATCACAGCCATGCCATGGGAGGAGGGAAGGTCTGTAACAAAGTCCATGGCAATATGAGACCAGGGCCTTGCGGGAATGGGCAGAGGCAAGAGAAGACCCGCTGGTTTCTGACGGGGCGATTTATCCCGGGCGCAAATCACACAGGCGTGGACGAAGTCCGAGACATCCTTCTCCAGAGATGGCCACCAGTATCTTTGGGAGATCAGCTGAAGGGATTTTTGTATCCCTGGATGCCCGGCAAAAAGAGAAGAGTGGCCCCACTTGAGCACCTGCAACCGCTGACATGAAGGTACATAAGATTTGCCGGGAGGAAGAAAACCCAGGTCCACGGGAGGTACGGCAATCAGCTGTTCAGGTGGGATAATATGTTGAGGTGTTAGTTCATCGCCCACTACATCAGAAGAGTGAGACAGAGCATCTGCTCTAATGTTCTTGCATGCAGGACGGAAATGGATTTAGAAATTAAAGCGGGCGAAGAACAAGGACCATCGAGTTTGGCGGGGATTTAGTCGCTGGGCGGACTGGAGATAAGCCAAGTTCTTGTGATCAGTGAAGATGTTCACAGGGTGTGGGGCGCCCTTGAGTAAATGCCTCCATTCCTCCAGTGCCAATTTAATGGCCAGAAGTTCTCTGTCTCCAATAGAATAGTTTCTCTCTGCGGGGGAGAATGTTTTAGAAAAGAGCCACAAGTTACTGTTTTGCCCCCGGGAGACTTCTGGGTAAGAACAGCTCCAGCGCCCACCGAGGAGGCATCCACTTCGAGAGAGAAAGGCTTGGTGGAATCTGGCCTAGAGAGAACCGGTGCAGAGGCAAAGGCAGCTTTCAGTGACTGGAAGGCTTCTTCGGCTTGAGAAGACCAGGATTTGGGGTTGGCTCCTTTCTTAGTTAAAGCCAAGATAGGATCCACGAGAGGTGAATACTGCGGAATAAACTGTCTGTAGTAATTAGCAAAGCCCAGAAATCTTTGTATGGATCGGAGTCCAGAGGGGCGTGGCCAATCCAGTACCGCAGAGAGCTTGTCTGGATCCATTTGAAGTCCTTGGGCTAAGATAATGTATCCCAGGAAAGGTAGGGAGGACCGTTCAAAAAGGCATTTCTCAATTTTGGCGTATAGCCGATTGCTCCTAAGGCGGGTGAGAACTTGACGCACATGGACCCGATGTTGAATCAAATTGGAGGAGAAGATTAGGATGTCATCCAAGTATACGACCACGCAGGTATAGAGTAGGTCTCTGAAGATGTCGTTGGCAAATGCTTGGAAGACGGCAGGTGCATTACAAAGGTCGAAGGGCATCACCATGTACTCAAAGTGCCCGTCCCTTGTGTTGAAGGCGGTCTTCCACTCGTCCCCCTCTCGGATGCGGATCAAATTATAGGCCCCTCGTAGGTCCAATTTGGTGAAGATCTTTGCCCCTCAGAGGCGATCAAACAGTTCCGAGATCAGGGGCAGAGGATAACGGTTCTTGACGGTGATCTTATTAAGTCCTCTGTAGTCAATGCAGGGATGGAGAGAACCGTCACAAAGAAAAACCCGGCTCTAGCAGGGGAGGAAGACTTTCTAATAAATCCTCTCTCTAGATTCTCATGAATATAGTCAGACATGGCAAGTGTCTCAGGAGGAGAGAGAGGATAGATCCTGCCCGAGGTGGGGTCGAACCGGGCACCAGGTCAATAGGACAGTCATAAGATCTGTGAGGAGGAAGGACCTCAGTTTGCTTCTTGCAAAGACATCCGCAAAAGAATGGTACGGCTTGGGCAGACCAGGAGGCGGAGCGACTTGCGGGACCTGTTTGACAGGGGAAGGCTTGAGACAACGGCCAGAACAAGAGGAGCCCCAACGCAGGATTTCACCGGAGGTCCAATTCAGGACGGGACAATGTCGTTGCAGCCACGGCAGACAGAGGAGGAGTTCAGAGGAGCAGAATGGGAGGACAAAGAACTCTAAGGTTTCGGTATGGAATATTCCAATATCCATCTGCAGAGGCTGGGTACGGAACTGCACCGTGGTAGAGAGTCTCTCACCGTTAACTGTAGAAATGAGGAACGGCTTAGGAAGACGGGTTACTGGAATATGGTACTTGTCAACCAAGGAAGCATGAATGAAGTTGCCAGCTGAACCGGAATCCAAGAAGGCGGAAGCGAAGAAAGAGGACTTGGAAGAGATGAACAGCTGCACGGATATGATGAGTCGTGGAGAGGAGGAATCCACACCTAGCAACGCCTCTCCCACGTTTACTAGGTGCGAGCGCTTCCCGAACGTGGTGGACGGAGAGGACAGTCTCGTAGGAAGTGCTCGGTACTGGCGCAGTACAGACATAGGTTCTCGTCTCTGCGACGGCTTTGTTCCTGCGGGGTCAGGTGTGACCGATCCACCTGCATGGCTTCCACAGCGGGAGGCCCGGAAAGGGGTTGAGGTGGACACTGGAAAACGGGAGCCAGACGAGGGTAGCGTCTAGGTTGAGATTTTCCTTTTTCTAGAAGAAGTTCCTCCCGTCTCTCGGCAAAACGCTTGTCTACTCTAGTGGCCAGTAAGATGAGGTCACTAAGGGTAGAAGGTAGTTCACGTGCAGCCAGAACGTCCTTTTCTTCACTATTAAGTCCCTTTTTGAACGTGGCACAAAGGTCATCATTGTTCCAGTTCAGTTCTGAAGCTAGGGTACGAAACTGAATGGAATAGTCGCCCACGGTAGAGTTTCCCTGAGACAAGTTTAGTAAGGCAGTCTCTGCGGAGGTGACCCGGGTCGGTTCTTCAAAAACATTCGAAAACACTCTTGGCAGAAGCTCTGGACGGAGGAGGTGACTGGATCAGCGCGGTCCCACAGCGGTGTAGCCCAGGCCATGGCCTTCCCAGAGAGCAGACTGAGGATAAAGGCTACCTTGGCTCGCTCGGAAGGAAACTGGCCAGACAGAAGCTCGAGGTGGAGAGAGCACTGTGAGAGGAACCCTCGGCACTGCTTGGGATCTCCTTCATACTTGTCCGGAAGGGATAGACGGACCCGGGAACCGGTGATAACTGCAGGCGGTGGAGATACAGCAGGTGCAGGAGGAGGAGCTGGTTGTTGCTGAGATGGCAGGAGCTGCTGCATCATGGCGGTTAGCTGGGCCAGCTGCTGACCTTGCTGGGCCACAATGGAAGTGAGGTCCGCTAGGCTTGGCAAAGGAACATCAGCGGGATCCATGGCCGGATCTTACTGTCATGTACCGGCTGGACTGGTAGTGGATCCTCTGGACCTGAGAGGCGATGACACGGGTTGTACCAGAGGACCGGTTCTAAGTTGTTACTGGTTTTCACCAGAGCCTGCCGCAAGGCGGGATGGTCTTGCTGCGGCGGTAACCACCAGGTCGTATCCTCCAGTAGCAACTCAACCTCTCAGGCAGTTGATATGGCGTGGTACACAGGGAGCAGGAGGGAGCGTAGTCTGACATAGCAGAGGTCAGGGCAGGCGGCAAGGGTTCACAGGCGAGTAGGCGGTAGCAACGGGTTCGGCAACAGGCAAGGCAATGCACACTATAGGAACGCTTTCTCAGAGGCACTAGGGCACAAAGATCCGGCAAGAGCACGAAGGGGCAGGTGCCTTTTATAGGGAAGGCAGGAGAAGTGAGGAACCAGCGCACCAATTACCGGTGCGCTGGCCCTTTAAATTTACTGAAGGCGGCGTGCGCGCGCCCTAGAGAGCTGGGCAGAGAAGGCAGAGAAGGACGGCGCAAGGAGCGGGGAGCCAGGTGAGTGGAGCTGGGACGCGGCGCGTGAACGGGGGCCAGCCGTCACGGCAGCCGCGTCCCAGACACAAGGGAACCCGGTCCGGGGCAAAGGGTCGAGGGGGCGGGTGCTCCAGTCCGGGGACGGGGACCGGAGCGCATGCCTTAACAATAATAAACCACACAATGTGTTCAATTTTTTTAAATAATTGAAATTCCAAGACCAAGGCCCCACCTCTGCTTCATCAGTAACCCATATATTGCCTAACGGACACAGACTGGAGTTGACTGATGCACGAGTACACACTACACACTCGTCACCCGGGCTTCACAATCCACCCCAAAAAAACGCAAAATTTTCGGACAAAATACCATTTTTTTTTAAAACAAGCGCAGATACAGCAGTTCAGAAGACTCTATAATGCAGGATGGTGGACCACCCAAAGACATTTTTCTCAAAAGTAATAAACCACACAATGTTTGAAATTTGGTAAAAAAAATTATTACATCTGTGTAAGTGCATCTGTCTCCAAAAAATCAGATGGCAAAAGGATTCTATTCGCCAAAAATGATTAAGCAGAGTTAATCCCTCTCCATTTATTTTATATTTTTTTCATTAAAAAATCACACACAACAAGCGTTCCGTTGTGTAACGGTTAGCATTCTGCAAAATTCTATTTTATTACTGATAAAATTACCAGTAAATTTAACAATAACACAACCCAAGAGTGTATAATTACCCCATACATTACACCAGGAGCAGTCAGGAGTAGGCCTCAGCACTACCCAAGAGTGTATAATTACCCCATACATTACACCAGGAGCAGTCAGGAGTAGGCCTCAGCACTACCCAAGAGTGTATAATTACCCCATACATTACACCAGGAGCAGTCAGGAGTAGGCCTCAGCACTACCCAAGAGTGTTTAATTACCCCATACATTACACCAGGAGCAGTCAGGAGTAGGCCTCAGCACTACCCAAGAGTGTATAATTACCCCATACATTACACCAGGAGCAGTCAGGAGTAGGCCTCAGCAGTACCCAAGAGTGTATAATTACCCCATACATTACACCAGGAGCAGTCAGGAGTAGGCCTCAGCACTACCCAAGAGTGTTTAATTACCCCATACATTACACCAGGAGCAGTCAGGAGTAGGCCTCAGCAGTACCCAAGAGTGTTTAATTACCCCATACATTACACCAGGAGCAGTCAGGAGTAGGCCTCAGCAGTACCCAAGAGTGTTTAATTACCCCATACATTACACCAGGAGCAGTCAGGAGTAGGCCTCAGCAGTACCCAAGAGTGTTTAATTATCCCATACATTACACCAGGAGCAGTCAGGAGTAGGCCTCAGCACTACCCAAGAGTGTATAATTACCCCATACATTACACCAGGAGCAGTCAGGAGTAGGCCTCAGCAGTACCCAAGAGTGTTTAATTACCCCATACATTACACCAGGAGCAGTCAGGAGTAGGCCTCAGCAGTACCCAAGAGGGTTTAATTACCCCATACATTACACCAGGAGCAGTCAGGAGTAGGCCTCAGCACTACCCAAGAGTGTTTAATTACCCCATACATTACACCAGGAGCAGTCAGGAGTAGGCCTCAGCACTACCCAAGAGTGTTTAATTACCCCATACATTAACCCAGGAGCAGTCAGGAGTAGGCCTCAGCACTACCCAAGAGTGTATAATTACCCCATATATTACACCAGGAGCAGTCAGGAGTAGGCCTCAGCACTACCCAAGAGTGTTTAATTACCCCATACATTACACCAGGAGCAGTCAGGAGTAGGCCTCAGCAGTACCCAAGAGTGTATAATTACCCCATACATTACACCAGGAGCAGTCAGGAGTAGGCCTCAGCACTACCCAAGAGTGTATAATTACCCCATACATTACACCAGGAGCAGTCAGGAGTAGGCCTCAGCAGTACCCAAGAGGCTTTAATAACCCCATACATTACACCAGAAGCAGTCAGGAGTAGGCCTCAGCAGTACCCAAGAGGGTTTAATTACCCCATACATTACACCAGGAGCAGTCAGGAGTAGGCCTCAGCACTACCCAAGAGTGTATAATTACCCCATACATTACACCAGGAGCAGTCAGGAGTAGGCCTCAGCACTACCCAAGAGTGTATAATTACCCCATACATTACACCAGGAGCAGTCAGGAGTAGGCCTCAGCACTACCCAAGAGTGTTTAATTACCCCATACATTACACCAGGAGCAGTCAGGAGTAGGCCTCAGCACTACCCAAGAGTGTATAATTACCCCATACATTACACCAGGAGCAGTCAGGAGTAGGCCTCAGCAGTACCCAAGAGTGTATAATTACTCCATACATTACACCAGGAGCAATCAGGAGTAGGCCTCAGCAGTACCCAAGAGTGTATAATTACCCCATACATTACACCAGGAGCAGTCAGGAGTAGGCCTCAGCACTACCCAAGAGTGTTTAATTACCCCATACATTACACCAGGAGCAGTCAGGAGTAGGCCTCAGCACTACCCAAGAGTGTTTAATTACCCCATACATTGCACCAGGAGCAGTCAGGAGTAGGCCACAGCACTACCCAAGAGTGTTTAATTACCCCATACATTACACCAGGAGCAGTCAGGAGGAGGCCTCAGCAGTACCCAAGAGTGTTTAATTACCCCATACATTACACCAGGAGCAGTCAGGAGTAGGCCTCAGCACTACCCAAGAGTGTATAATTACCCCATACATTACACCAGGAGCAGTCAGGAGTAGGCCTCAGCACTACCCAAGAGTGTTTAATTACCCCATACATTACACCAGGAGCAGTCAGGAGTAGGCCTCAGCACTACCCAAGAGTGTTTAATTACCCCATACATTACACCAGGAGCAGTAAGAGTAGGCCTCAGCACTACCCAAGAGTGTTTAATTACCCCATACATTACACCAGGAGCAGTCAGGAGTAGGCCTCAGCACTATCCAAGAGTGTATAATTACCCCATACATTACACCAGGAGCAGTCAGGAGTAGGCCTCAGCAGTACCCAAGAGTGTATAATTACCCCATACATTACACCAGGAGCAGTCAGGAGTAGGCCTCAGCAGTACCCAAGAGTGTTTAATTACCCCATACATTACACCAGGAGCAGTCAGGAGTAGGCCTCAGCACTACCCAAGAGTGTTTAATTACCCCATACATTACACCAGGAGCAGTCAGGAGTAGGTCTCAGCAGTACCCAAGAGTGTATAATTACCCCATACATTACACCAGGAGCAGTCAGGAGTAGGCTTCAGCACTACCCAAGAGTGTTTAATTACCCCATACATTACACCAGGGGCAGTCAGGAGTAGGCCTCAGCACTACCCAAGAGTGTATAATTACCCCATACATTGCACCAGGAGCAGTCAGGAGTAGGCCTCAGCACTACCCAAGAGTGTTTAATTACCCCATACATTACACCAGGAGCAGTCAGGAGTAGGCCTCAGCACTACCCAAGGGTGTTTAATTACCCCATACATTACACCAGGAGCAGTCAGGAGTAGGCCTCAGCACTACCCAAGGGTGTTTAATTACCCCATACATTACACCAGGAGCAGTCAGGAGTAGGCCTCAGCACTACCCAAGAGTGTTTAATTACCCCATACATTACACCAGGAGCAGTCAGGAGTAGGCCTCAGCACTACCCAAGAGTGTTTAATTACCCCATACATTACACCAGGAGCAGTCAGGAGTAGGCCTCAGCACTACCCAAGAGTGTTTAATTACCCCATACATTACACCAGGAGCAGTCAGGAGTAGGCCTCAGCACTACCCAAGAGTGTTTAATTACCCCATACATTACACCAGGAGCAGTCAGGAGTAGGCCTCAGCAGTACCCAAGAGTGTTTAATTACCCCATACATTGCACTAGGAGCAGTCTGGAGTAGGCCTCAGCACTACCCAAGAGTGTATAATTACCCCATACATTACACCAGGAGCAGTCAGGAGTAGGCCTCAGCACTACCCAAGGGTGTTTAATTACCCCATACATTACACCAGGAGCAGTCAGGAGTAGGCCTCAGCACTACCCAAGAGTGTTTAATTACCCCATACATTACACCAGGAGCAGTCAGGAGTAGGCCTCAGCACTACCCAAGAGTGTATAATTACCCCATACATTACACCAGGAGCAGTCAGGAGTAGGCCTCAGCAGTACCCAAGAGTGTTTAATTACCCCATACATTACACCAGGAGCAGTCAGGAGTAGGCCTCAGCACTACCCAAGAGTGTTTAATTACCCCATACATTACACCAGGAGCAGTCAGGAGTAGGCCTCAGCACTACCCAAGAGTGTTTAATTACCCCATACATTACACCAGGAGCAGTCAGGAGTAGGCCTCAGCACTACCCAAGAGTGTATAATTACCCCATACATTACACCAGGAGCAGTCAGGAGTAGGCCTCAGCACTACCCAAGAGTGTTTAATTACCCCATACATTACACCAGGAGCAGTCAGGAGTAGGCCTCAGCAGTACCCAAGAGTGTTTAATTACCCCATACATTACACCAGGAGCAGTCAGGAGTAGGCCTCAGCAGTACCCAAGAGTGTTTAATTACCCCATACATTACACCAGGAGCAGTCAGGAGTAGGCCTCAGCACTACCCAAGAGTGTATAATTACCCCATACATTACACCAGGAGCAGTCAGGAGTAGGCCTCAGCAGTACCCAAGAGTGTTTAATTACCCCATACATTACACCAGGAGCAGTCAGGAGTAGGCCTCAGCAGTACCCAAGAGTGTATAATTACCCCATACATTACACCAGGAGCAGTCAGGAGTAGGCCTCAGCACTACCCAAGAGTGTATAATTACCCCATACATTACACCAGGAGCAGTCAGGAGTAGGCCTCAGCAGTACCCAAGAGTGTTTAATTACCCCATACATTACACCAGGAGCAGTCAGGAGTAGGCCTCAGCACTACCCAAGAGTGTTTAATTACCCCATACATTACACCAGGAGCAGTCAGGAGTAGGCCTCAGCACTACCCAAGAGTGTTTAATTACCCCATACATTACACCAGGAGCAGTCAGGAGGAGGCCTCAGCACTACCCAAGAGTGTTTAATTACCCCATACATTACACCAGGTGCAGTCAGGAGTAGGCCTCAGCACTACCCAAGAGTGTTTAATTACCCCATGCATTACACCAGGAGCAGTCAGGAGTAGGCCTCAGCAGTACCCAAGAGTGTATAATTACCCCATACATTACACCAGGAGCAGTCAGGAGTAGGCCTCAGCACTACACAAGAGTGTATAATTACCCCATACATTACACCAGGAGCAGTCAGGAGTAGGCCTCAGCACTACCCAAGAGTGTTTAATTACCCCATACATTACACCAGGAGCAGTCAGGAGTAGGCCTCAGCAGTACCCAACAGTGTTTAATTACCCCATACATTACACCAGGAGTGTCACGATGCCGGCTGGCAGGAGGTGGATCCTCTGTGCCAGAGAGGGATTGGCGTGGACCGTGCTAGTGGACCGGTTCTAAGTCACTACTGGTATTCACCAGAGCCCGCCGCAAAGCGGGATGGTCTTGCTGCGGCGGTAGTGACCAGGTCGTATCCACTAGCAACGGCTCAACCTCTCTGACTGCTGAAGATAGGCGCGGTACAAGGGAGTAGACAGAAGCAAGGTCGGACGTAGCAGAAGGTCGGGGCAGGCAGCAAGGATCGTAGTCAGGGGCAACGGCAGGAGGTCTGGAACACAGGCTAGGAACACACAAGGAAACGCTTTCACTGGCACAATGGCAACAAGATCCGGCGAGGGAGTGCAGGGGAAGTGAGGTATACATAGGGAGTGCACAGGTGAACACACTAATTAGAACCACTTGCGCCAATCAGCGGCGCAGTGGCCCTTTAAATCGCAGAGACCCGGCGCGCGCGCGCCCTAGGGAGCGGGGCCGCGCGCGCCGGGACAGGACCGACGGAGAGCGAGTCAGGTACGGGAGCCGGGGTGCGCATCGCGAGCGGGCGCCACCCGCATCGCGAATCGCATCCCGGCTGGAGGCGGAATCGCAGCGCACCGGGTCAGTGGATCTGACCGGAGCGCTGCAGTAGCGAGAGTGTAGCGAGCGCTCCGGGGAGGAGCGGGGACCCGGAGCGCTCGGCGTAACAGTACTCCCCCCCTTGGGTCTCCCCCTCTTCTTAGAGCCTGAGAACCTGAGGAGCAGACGTTTGTCTAGGATATTGTCCTCAGGTTCCCAGGATCTCTCTTCAGGACCACAGCCCTCCCAATCGACCAAAAAAAAGGTTTTCCCTCTGACCTTCTTGGAGGCCAGTATCTCCTTTACTGAGAAGATGTCCGAGGAGCCGGAAACAGGAGTGGGAGAAACAAGTTTGGGAGAGAAACGGTTGATGATGAGTGGTTTAAGAAGAGAAACGTGAAAGGCATTAGGAATACGAAGAGAAGGAGGAAGAAGAAGTTTGTAAGAGACAGGATTAATCTGGCACAAAATTTTGAAAGGACCAAGATAGCGTGGTCCCAATTTGTAGCTAGGAACACGGAAGCGGACATATTTAGCGGAGAGCCATACCTTGTCTCCTGGAGAAAAAATGGGGGGAGCTCTTCTTTTCTTATCAGCAAACTTCTTCATGCGTGATGAAGCCTGTAAGAGAGAATTTTGGGTCTCTTTCCATATGGTGGAAAGATCACGAGTTACTTCATCCACAGCGGGCAAACCAAAGGGCAAGGGAGTAGGGAGGGGGGGAAGAGGGTGACGGCCGTACACCACGAAAAATGGGGATTTGGAAGAAGATTCAGAAACTCTGAAGTTATACGAGAATTCGGCCCATGGTAGAAGATCTGCCCAGTCATCCTGGCGGGAGGAAACAAAATGCCGTAAATAATCACCCAGGACCTGGTTAATTCTTTCTACTTGCCCATTGGATTGAGGATGATAAGCAGAAGAAAAGTTTAATTTAATCTTGAGTTGTTTACAGAGAGCCCTCCAGAATTTTGACACGAATTGGACGCCTCTATCCGAGACGATCTGCGTGGGCAACCCGTGAAGACGAAAAATGTGTACAAAAAATTGTTTTGCCAACTGAGGCGCAGAAGGAAGACCAGGAAGAGGGATGAAATGTGCCATCTTGGAGAATCGATCAACGACCACCCAAACAACAGTGTTGCCACGGGATGGGGGTAAGTCTGTAATAAAGTCCATACCAATCAGAGACCAAGGCTGTTCGGGGACAGGCAGAGGATGAAGAAGACCAGCGGGCTTCTGGCGAGGAGTCTTATCCCGGGCACAGACAGTGCAGGCCCGCACAAAATCAACAACATCCGTCTCCAGAGTCGGCCACCAATAGAAACGAGAGATGAGTTGCACGGATTTCTTGATGCCCGCATGGCCTGCGAGATGGGAGGAGTGACCCCATTTGAGGATTCCGAGGCGTTGGCGTGGAGAGACGAAGGTCTTCCCTGGAGGAGTTTGCCTGATGGAGGCTGGAGAAGTGGAGATCAGGCAGTCAGGAGGAATGATGTGTTGCGGAGAGAGCTCTACTTCCGAGGCATCCGAGGAACGAGAGAGAGCATAGGCCCTAATCTTCTTATCGGCAGGCCGAAAGTGAATTTCAAAATTAAATCGGGCAAAGAACAGAGACCACCTGGCCTGGCGAGGATTCAGCCGTTGGGCAGACTGGAGATAGGAGAGATTCTTGTGATCGGTGTAAATAATAACTGGAAATCTTGATCCCTCCAGCAGATGCCTCCATTCCTCAAGTGCTAATTTAATGGCTAGTAGCTCTCGATCCCCGATGGAGTAGTTCCTCTCCGCCGGAGAGAAGGTCCTAGAAAAAAAACCACAAGTAACAGCATGCCCGGAAGAATTTTTTTGTAGAAGGACCGCTCCCGCTCCTACTGAGGAGGCATCTACCTCCAATAGGAAGGGTTTAGATGGGTCAGGTCTGGAGAGCACGGGAGCAGAAGAAAAGGCAGACTTGAGCTGTTTAAAGGCGTCTTCCGCTTGAGGAGGCCATGACTTAGGATTGGCATTCTTTTTGGTTAAAGCCACGATAGGAGCCACAATGGTGGAAAAATGTGGAATAAATTGTCTGTAATAATTGGCGAACCCCAAAAAACGTTGGATAGCACGGAGTCCGGAGGGGCGTGGCCAATCTAAGACGGCAGAGAGTTTGTCTGGATCCATTTGTAGTCCCTGGCCAGAGACCAAGTATCCTAGGAAAGGAAGAGATTGACATTCAAATAGACATTTCTCCATCTTGGCATAAAGTTGATTGTCACGAAGTCTCTGAAGAACCATGCGGACATGCTGGCGGTGTTCTTCTAGGTTGGCAGAAAAAATCAGGATATCGTCCAGATACACAACAACACAGGAATATAAGAGATCACAAAAAATTTCATTAACAAAGTCTTGGAAGACGGCAGGGGCGTTGCACAGGCCAAAGGGCATGACCAGATACTCAAAGTGTCCATCTCTAGTGTTAAATGCCGTTTTCCATTCATCCCCCTCTCTGATGCGGATGAGATTATAAGCACCTCTTAAGTCCAGTTTGGTAAAGATGTGGGCACCTTGGAGGCGATCAAAGAGTTCAGAGATAAGAGGTAGAGGGTAGCGGTTCTTTACCGTGATTTTATTAAGACCGCGGTAGTCAATGCAAGGACGTAGGGAGCCATCTTTTTTGGACACAAAGAAAAATCCGGCTCCGGCAGGAGAGGAGGATTTGCGGATAAAGCCCTTTTTTAAATTTTCCTGGATGTACTCAGACATAGCAAGAGTCTCTGGGGCGGAGAGAGGATAAATTCTGCCCCGGGGTGGAGTAGTGCCCGGGAGGAGGTCAATAGGACAGTCATAAGGCCTGTGAGGAGGTAGAGTCTCAGCTTGTTTTTTGCAAAATACATCCGCAAAGTCCATATAGGCCTTAGGGAGACCGGTTACAGGGGAAACCACAGGGTCACGGCAAGGAGTACTGGGAACCGGTTTAAGGCAGTCCTTGAAACAAGAGGTACCCCAACTCTTGATCTCCCCAGTGGACCAATCCAGGGTTGGGGAATGGTGTTGAAGCCAGGGTAGTCCAAGGAGAATTTCGGAAGTACAATTGGGGAGGACCAAAAACTCAATTTTTTCGTGATGAGGTCCGATGCACATTAGGAGAGGCTCCGTGCGGAAACGTATGGTACAGTCCAATCTTTCATTGTTAACACAATTGATGTAGAGGGGTCTGGCGAGACTGGTCACCGGGATGTTGAACCTGTTGATGAGAGAGGCCAAAATAAAATGTCCTGCAGATCCGGAATCCAAGAAGGCCATAGTAGAGAAGGAGAAGGTAGAAGAAGATATCCGCACAGGCACAGTAAGACGTGGAGAAGCAGAGTAGACATCAAGGACTGTCTCACCTTTGTGCGGAGTCAGCGTACGTCTTTCCAGGCGGGGAGGACGGATAGGACAATCCTTCAGGAAGTGTTCGGTACCGGCACAGTACAGGCAGAGATTCTCCATGCGGCGTTGTGTCCTCTCTTGAGGTGTCAGGCGAGACCGGTCGACCTGCATAGCCTCCACGGCGGAAGGCACAGGAACGGATTGCAGGGGACCAGAGGAGAGAGGAGCCGGGGAGAAAAAACGCCTCGTGCGAACAAAGTCCATATCCTGGCGGAGCTCCTGACGCCTTTCGGAAAAACGCATGTCAATGCGAGTGGCTAGATGAATGAGTTCATGTAGGTTAGCAGGGATTTCTCGTGCGGCCAGAACATCTTTAATGTTGCTGGATAGGCCTTTTTTAAAGGTCGCGCAGAGGGCCTCGTTATTCCAGGATAGTTCTGAAGCAAGAGTACGGAATTGTATGGCGTACTCGCCAACAGAAGAATTACCCTGGCCCAGGTTCAGCAGGGCAGTCTCAGCAGAAGAGGCTCGGGCAGGTTCCTCAAAGACACTTCGAATTTCCGAGAAGAAGGAGTGTACAGAGGCAGTGACGGGATCATTGCGGTCCCAGAGCGGTGTGGCCCATGACAGAGCTTTTCCAGACAGAAGGCTGACTACGAAAGCCACCTTAGACCTTTCAGTAGGAAACTGGTCCGACATCATCTCCAAGTGCAGGGAACATTGAGAAAGAAAGCCACGGCAAAATTTAGAGTCCCCATCAAATTTATCCGGCAAGGATAGTCGTAGGCCTGAAGCGGCCACTCGCTGCGGAGGAGGTGCAGGAGCTGGCGGAGGAGATGATTGCTGAAGCTGTGGTAGTAGCTGCTGTAGCATCACGGTCAGTTGAGACAGCTGGTGGCCTTGTTGCGCCTGTTGTGACTGCTGGGCGACCACCGTGGTGAGGTCGGCGACAACTGGCAGAGGAACTTCAGCGGGATCCATGGCCGGATCTACTGTCACGATGCCGGCTGGCAGGAGGTGGATCCTCTGTGCCAGAGAGGGATTGGCGTGGACCCTGCTAGTGGACCGGTTCTAAGTCACTACTGGTATTCACCAGAGCCGGGACAGGACCGACGGAGAGCGAGTCAGGTACGGGAGCCGGGGTGCGCATCGCGAGCGGGCGCCACCCGCATCGCGAATCGCATCCCGGCTGGAGGCGGAATCGCAGCGCACCGGGTCAGTGGATCTGACCGGAGCGCTGCAGTAGCGAGAGTGTAGCGAGCGCTCCGGGGAGGAGCGGGGACCCGGAGCGCTCGGCGTAACAAGGAGCAGTCAGGAGTAGGCCTCAGCAGTACCCAAGAGTGTATAATTACCCCATACATTACACCAGGAGCAGTCAGGAGTAGGCCTCAGCACTACCCAAGAGTGTTTAATTACCCCATACATTACACCAGGAGCAGTCAGGAGTAGGCCTCAGCACTACCCAAGAGTGTATAATTACCCCATACATTACACCAGGAGCAGTCAGGAGTAGGCCTCAGCAGTACCCAAGAGTGTATAATTACCCCATACATTACACCAGGAGCAGTCAGGAGTAGGCCTCAGCACTACCCAAGAGTGTTTAATTACCCCATACATTACACCAGGAGCAGTCAGGAGTAGGCCTCAGCACTACCCAAGAGTGTTTAATTACCCCATACATTACACCAGGAGCAGTCAGGAGTAGGCCTCAGCACTACCCAAGAGTGTTTAATTACCCCATACATTACACCAGGAGCAGTCAGGAGTAGGCCTCAGCACTACCCAAGAGTGTTTAATTACCCCAAACATTACACCAGGAGCAGTCAGGAGTAGGCCTCAGCAGTACCCAAGACTGTTTAATTACCCCATACATTACACCAGGAGCAGTCAGGAGTAGGCCTCAGCACTACCCAAGAGTGTATAATTACCCCATACATTACACCAGGAGCAGTCAGGAGTAGGCCTCAGCACTACCCAAGAGTGTTTAATTACCCCATACATTACACCAGGAGCAGTCAGGAGTAGGCCTCAGCACTACCCAAGAGTGTTTAATTACCCCATACATTACACCAGGAGCAGTCAGGAGTAGGCCTCAGCACTACCCAAGAGTGTTTAATTACCCCATACATTACACCAGGAGCAGTCAGGAGTAGGCCTCAGCACTACCCAAGAGTGTATAATTACCCCATACATTACACCAGGAGCAGTCAGGAGTAGGCCTCAGCACTACCCAAGAGTGTTTAATTACCCCATACATTACACCAGGAGCAGTCAGGAGTAGGCCTCAGCACTACCCAAGAGTGTTTAATTACCCCATACATTACACCAGGAGCAGTCAGGAGTAGGCCTCAGCACTACCCAAGAGTGTATAATTACCCCATACATTACACCAGGAGCAGTCAGGAGTAGGCCTCAGCACTGCCCAAGAGGCTTTAATAACCCCATACATTACACCAGGAGCAGTCAGGAGTAGGCCTCAGCACTGCCCAAGAGGCTTTAATAACCCCATACATTACACCAGGAGCAGTCAGGAGTAGGCCTCAGCACTACCCAAGAGTGTTTAATTATCCCATACATTACACCAGGAGCAGTCAGGAGTAGGCCTCAGCACTACCCAAGAGGCTTTAATAACCCCTTACCTTTGCATGATCAATTGCGAGATCGAGCAATAACAGGTGTGTTATGGCATCAGATGTCCTGGGCCGCACTAGCGCTCCACTGAACGGATTAGCGTCTCTCTATCTTTCAAGGACAGGTGCGTGTTGCACGCTGAAACCAGTTCGTGATAGGGATCTGTGATTGCAATTATTTAATCTTAAAACGAGGAATTACCAGTAAGTGAGGGTCATAAGCTGGCGTTTATTAAGTCCCTGCCCTTTGTATACACCGCCCATCGCTATAAGCGATTGGATTAGTTAGTGAGTTGGTTAGTGAGGTCCTCGGATCGGCTCAGGCAGGGTAGGAGAAGGCCCTGGCAGAGCGCCAAGAATT
Organism: Hyla sarda; assembly: GCF_029499605.1. Classification (NCBI taxonomy): domain Eukaryota; kingdom Metazoa; phylum Chordata; class Amphibia; order Anura; family Hylidae; genus Hyla; species Hyla sarda. Next base: position 126,664 of record NW_026610896.1, read on the forward strand.
TAAAGATCATTGTTGAAATTTGCATTAAGCATGTATTTAGCTACTGCTAAACATCCAAAAATTGAAGGCCCAAGGCCAGAGGCACCAGGGAGGCAAGTAGTTCCTGAAAGACACAGAATGAGTCTGGAGCATGCATTTGCAGTACCCAAGAGGTTTTCATAACCCCTTACATTTAAAGATCAATGTTTACATTTGCATTAAGCATTTATTTAGCTACTGCTAAACTACAAAAAATTATAGGCCCAAGGCCTGAGGCACCAGGGAGGCAAGCAGTTTGTGAAAGACACAGAATGAGTCTGGAGCAGTCATTCGCAGTACCCAAGAGGGTTTCATAACCCCTTACATTTAAAGATCAATGTTGACATTTGCATTAAGCATGTATTTAGCTACTGCTAAACTTCAAAAAATTATAGGCCCAAAGCCAGAAGCGTCAGTTTTCCCCATATTAGGAGCATAGTTGTCCCCCAGAGTAGGCAGCATAGATGTCACCCAGATTAGGCAGCATAGATGTCCCCCAGATTAGGAGCATACTTGTCCCCCAGATTAGGCAGCATAGATGTCCCCCAGATTAGGCAGCATAGTTGTCCCCCAATCAGTGCGGGCCGGTCAGAGCCAATCAAAGGGCCGTATATGTCAAGCGGGCCGTACAATCCTCAGGTCTGCCCCAGAGGGTTTCATAACCAACCACAATAGAGAAAATGTTGTTGTAGGAGCATGGTCAATCTACTCAGACCCATCTGTCATTGGTGGCTGGAAATCCTGGCTGATTCATCTCAGATTCATCTTGACAAACGTCATTCTCTTGACATTTTTAGTGGGCAGACGAGTTCGTCTTGGGGTGACTATGGCCCCGGCCGCACTAAACACCCGCTCTGATGTCGAGGTAAGCCATCACCTGCTGGTTCAGGTCCTGCTTCATGTCCACCTGCTGCTGATGAGTAGCTTCACTATGCGGCTGAAGGAAGCTACACATCAGCGACTGTAGACTCAGGCTGCTGCTGATTGAGCTGGTACTGCTCCTGCCACCCCTCCCCAGCAGCCGTGGCAGTGGAAGGTGAGCGCAGAGGGCCCCCCGAGTCAGACCTGCGAGTGGATGGACCATGTGGCCGACTACGTAGAAGCTCCCTGAAGTAATTCAGTTTGTCCTCCCTCTCAGTGGTTGTAAAAAAAGGCCCACATTCTGGGCCGGTAGCGAGGGTCTAATAAGGTGGAGATCCAGAAGTCATCGCGCTGACAAATTTTGACAATTCGGGGGTTACTACGCAAGCAACTCAGCATGCATCTTGCCATTTGTGACAGTGACTCACTGGGACTACCTGCCTCCATCTCCACTGCATACTGCCACGGTGTGTCTGGGTCCTCTGTCTCGCCTCCCTCGTAATAACCCTCCAGCTCCTCTGGCTGCTCCTGCTCCTCCTCTCCTGTCCAATGACTAGAAACACCGGCCATCTCATCCAACCTAAACTGTGCTCCGCTCTGCCCCTCATCATCCTCCTCCAGTTCATCCCCCACAGGACTCATGTAGCCTTCTGATGTAGGCGCAACATCTCCATTGCCTTGACCAGCCATGTTTTCAATAATTTTTGGGAGTAAATGTAGGAGTGGAATTACGTCGTTCATGGCGTAATTCGAGCGACTAACAAAAAATGTGGCTTTCTCAAAGGGCCTCAGCAACGGCAGGTGTCACATATGAGCTGCCACTCGTTCACATTGAAGTTACACAGGGGAGTACTCCTATCTGCTTGTATCATTAAAAAATCCGTGATGGCTTTTCTTTGTTCGTATAGTCTGTCCAACATATGGAGGGTGGAATTCCAACGTGTGGCAACGTCACAAATGAGACTATGTTGTGGGATACTGTTCTGACGCTGCAGCTCAAGCAAAGTGTGCTTGGCGGTGTACGAGTGGCTGAAGTGCATGCACAGTTTCCTTGCCATTGTCAGGACGTCTTGCAAATGGGGTGAAGACTTGATGAACTTCTTGACAACCAGATTCAACACGTGTGCCATGCAGGGCGAATGGTTCACACTTCCTTGTCGCAGCGCGGCCACAATGTTCTTCCCATTGTCGGTCACCATGGTTCCCATTTCCAGATTTCATGGAGTAAGCCATACTCGGATTTCTTCCCTAATGAACTTCAGCAGTTCCTCCCCTGTGTGACTCCGTTCGCCAAGGCAAACCATGTGAAGGATGGCTTGACACCGCTGTGCCCTACACACGTGGTACGATGAAGGGCCACCGAGATGTGGATGTGCAGTGGAGGACGAGGACACGGGGGAGGAGGAGGCGCACACTGTAAAAGGACCAACTGCCTGGGAGCGAGAGCATGGAGGAGGAAGCTTGTGACCTGTCCAAGTTGCTGCTGTGGCTGTGCAGGAACAACATTTACCCAGTGGACCGTAAAAGACATGTATTGTCCCTGCCCGTAGTTACAGCTCCACACATCGGCGCTGCCGTGCACTTTGAACACACCGACAGGCTCAAGGACTGGCTCACCTTCTCTTGTACAAACTTATGCAGGGCTGGTACTGCCTTCTTCGCATGAATGACGGCTTGGGACTCTCCACCTCTGCTCGGCACAAGCAATCAATTCCTTGAAAGCTGCAGAGTCCACCAGTTGGAAAGGGAGAGACTGCAACACCAGCAACTTGGACAGGAGCACATTCAACTTCTGCGCCGTTGATGAGTGGAAAACCGCATTTAATACCAGAGACGGACATTTTGAATATCTGGTTATGCCCTTTGGGCTCTGCAACGCCCCCGCTGTCTTCCAGGACTTCGTGAATGAAATATTTCGGGATTTGTTGTACCTGTGTTGTGGTTTACCTGGACGACATTTTGATTTTTTCTTCTAGCCTCGAAGAACACCGCCGCCATGTCCGCCTAGTTCTCCAATTATATGCCAAGATGGAGAAATGTCTCTTTGAATGCCAATCTCTTCCCTTTCTAGGTTATCTAGTCTCTGGCCAGGGACTTCAAATGGACCCAGACAAACTGTCAGCCGTTTTAGATTGTCCACGCCCCTCTGGACTCCGAGCTATCCAACGCTTCTTGGGGTTTGCCAATTTCTTTCTTTTTTTTTTTTTTAACACTTTATTTAAAGTTTGCAATATATAACAAGCAGTCTCCAGTTAGGAGGATATAGTAAAAGAACAAAAACACAAGTAAAAGAAAACATAAGTTAGAAACTGTCAATAACAGTATTCCGTCAGGTATAATAATATCACACATGAGAGACAATATATGCAATCCGTAGAAGGTCAAAGTAGAAAAATCCTAAAGAGCCTTTGCCCACTCAAACCATTGATCAATACGGTGTTTAGGCAGTCCTTTCCTCTTGGCAATAAGTCCTTCCATAGTAAAGTTATGGCGAATAACTGCCTTAAGGGCAGTAACACTTGGAAGCTCAGTTGACTTCCAATGTTGAGCAATAGCCGTTCTAGTGACAGTAAGTACATGAAAAATAACAGTAACACAGGTGGTAGGTAGTAGTTCCGTATGCAAGGTGAGCAGAGCCATTTCAGGTCCCCATATAAACGGTACATTGACATAGCTCTGCAGGACGAGGTGAATATCTGACCACAGAGGCCGGATGTGTGGACACGTCCACCATATATGCATTAAAGTACCGATCTCCCTCCTACACCTCCAGCACAGTTTAGCCAAACAGGCGGGAGTGTAATACCACCTATAAAGTAGCTTACGTGAGGCTTCAAGGTGATTAACACAACGGGAGAACTTTTTGGGTAAGATGAACACATGTTCCCATTGGTCAGAGGTGAAGGTACAGGATAAATCCTCCTCCCATCTCTCTTGAAATGAGAAACGTTCATTATTTACGGATTTCAGGATTTCTGTGTACCCAACTGTTATACCCCTCCTAAAACAGCTACTATTATAAAAGTGTTTTTCAAATAGGGTCTTGGTGGGCACGTCAGTCCAGTGTAGTGAGTCAAGAAAGTGTTGTAGTCTTAAATACTTATAGAAGTCTTTATGGGGAATATCATATGTAGCGACTAATGTAGAGAAGGGAACAACACCACCCTCGTCTAATACACTCTGCACATGTGTAAGCCCCTTCACGGTCCAAGAACGAAAGTCAATGTTAGCTAAGTAGGTCCCTATAGCGTCTAGAGGGATATCATTACATCTAGGCGGGATCAGGGACAAGCAAAGATCAGTTTTGCTCCACAGTCTAACCACTGCTGCCACAGTAGAGTAAGTAGATGAGGGAGCGAAGGTAGGGTTAAATCGTAAAGACCATAGAAAGTGACACAAGGAAGGGAAGGCTAGGAGCTCTGCTTCAATGTCAACCCAGTGAGGCGGGTCCAATTGCCACCACCACTTCTTTAGCTGGTCTAAAATTATGGCCTGTTAGTAGGCTCGCAAGTTAGGAACCCTCATGCCACCCCGATCAATGGGCTGGTACATCAGAGCAGCCCCAACCCTAGAACGCTTATTTGCCCAAATGAAACCTAGTAGTAACTTTTGGAGTTGGGTTATATATGTTGCGGGAATGATTACTGGGAGATTCCTAAAAAAATTGAGCATCTTGGGCAACAGCATCATTTTAGTCGCAACTATTCGCCCCGCCCACGAGATAGGCAACTTAGAGTAATTTTCCACTTCCTTGCAAAGCTGTGTTCTAAGCATGATAAAATTTACTCCCACCAAACGGTCAGGTTGTGAGGTCAGGAAAACGCCAAGGTACGGGATCTGTCCCTCTGCCCACGTAAAGGGACATGCTTGAGGGCGCATTCCATCGCCTTGGGAACATTCAGGGCCAAAACGCTAGATTTAGAGGTATTAATCTTGTAGTAGCTCACTGCACTGAATTCGTCTATTATAGCTATTACCTCTGAAAGGGATGTCTGAGGGCGGGAGAGACATATAATGACGTCGTCGGCGAACAACCCAATACGATGATCAACACCACCTATTCGTATACCTTCTACCACCGACGACGTCCTTATACGCTGAGCAAAGGGTTCCATCACAAAGGTAAATATGACAGGGGAAAGGGGGCAGCCCTGTCTGGTCCCATTACTCAAAAGGAAGGCCTCTGAAAGGGCGCCAGAGATAAATACTCTGGCTGAGGGATCAGAGTAAAGGGCCATAATAGCATCTCTAAAGTGAGAGGGAATTTGAAATTTGCAGAGTACCGCTCTAAGCTACTCCCAATGTACCCGATTGAACGCCTTCTCAGCATCCAACGATAGGAGCAGAGAAGGCGTCCGATTGGAGTGGGCTCTGGCAATCAGGTCCAGAAGGCGTCTAGTGCCGTCCAGGGCCTGGCGACCCCGTACAAAGCCCACTTGGTCCTTTGCAACTAGTGTTGGTAAAAAGAGATTAAGCCGTGAGGCCAACAGCATAGCATACAATTTAATGTCACTATTTAACAAAGAAATAGGCCGATAGCTGGTAGTATCATCGATAGGATTTGCCAGCCTTGGGTAAAGTAACCACCAGCGCCTCCAACATCTCTTTAGGGGGCCGCCAAGGTCTGCTATAGAGTTAAAAGTCTGCACTAGGAATGGAGCAACTAAGGGTCCAAATTTTTTATAAAAATCGTTGGATATACCGTCGGGCCCAGGAGATTTGTGTAATATAAGGGCACGGATACAGGTAAGCACCTCCTCCACAGTAAAAGCTCTATCTAGCTCCTTCGCCTGTTCTAAAGTTAAAGAAGGGAGAGACATAGAGGAAAGAAAGGAAGAGATAGCGGCAGCAGACGGCTGATGCGTAGCAGTATCCTTATTCAGATTATAAAGGTGCTCGTAATATCTAGCAAAACAGTTGGCTATACCCTGGGGATCTGACACCTTCGCACCAGAGCTATCAGTCATGTATGGTATCCTAGCCTTCGCAGTCCGTCTCTTAAGTTGTTTAGCAAGGAGTGCACTAGACTTATTGCCCTGCCAATAGTAGGACATCTTTAACCAGCGAAGGGCAAGTTCATAGGTATGGAGTGAAAGGGAGTGAAGCTGAGCATTCAACTGCGAAAGCTCATCCGCACGTTCCCGAGAGTATGAAGCTTTGTTTAGACGATGTAGCTCAGCCATCCTCTGTCGTAAATCTAGCGTCTGTGACAACCACTGTCTTCTCTCGTGAGCTGTCTGGCTGATGAAATGTCCCCTAATCGTAGCCTTAAAGGCACACCACAGCATTGGGTCACTAACATCCCCAGTATCATTCACCTGGAAGTACGCCGAGACCATGGAAGACGTGGCATCCGCATACTCCGGGTGGTTCAGGATCATGGCATTGAGCCTCCACACAGATATTGGGTGCTGAAGGTATCTCTCCCTGATAGTAATGCTTAAGGGTGAATGGTCAGACCATTCAATTGGTAGAATTTTGGCGTGGGCTATCAGGGGCAAAAGAGACCTGGAGGTGAGGGCATAATCGATGCGGGAGTATGTGTGATGGGCTTTAGAATAAAAGGTAAAATCCCTTTCAGTGGGGTGAAGCACTCTCCACGAATCATGTAGATCATACTTAGATGCAAGTGAGAAGAAGCCTGTGGGCTCCCGTCTCAGGATGGGGGAGGTAGAGTCAACATGAGGCCACATAGCAAGATTAAAATCCCCCATGAAAATTATGTGTCCCAAAGCTAGACTTGGGGTTTGCCAATTACTACCGACAGTTTATTCCGCATTTTTCCACCATTGTGGCTCCGATTGTGGCCCTAACCAAGAAGAATGCCAACCCTAAGTCCTGGCCTCCCCAAGAGGATGTGGCTTTCAATCGCCTCAAAACTGCCTTAGCTTCTGCTCCCAAACTCTCCAGACCTGATCCATCAAAACCCTTCTTGCTGGAAGTGGATGCCTCCTCGGTTGGAGCCGGAGCCGTACTCTACCGGACATAACATTACTTGTGGTTTCTTTTCTAAAACCTTCTCTCCGGCGGAAAAAAATTACTCCATTGGTGATCGTGCCAACCCTCGAAGAATGGAGTCACCTGCTGGAGGGGTCCAAACACCCGATTGTCATCTACACTGATCACAAGAATCTCTCGTATCTCCAGTCTGCCCAACGTCTGAACCCACACCAGGCTAGGTGGTCTTTGTTTTTTGCCCGTTTTAACTTTGAGATGCATTTTCGCCCTGCTGACAAAAACAACAGGGCTGACGCCCTTTCTTGTTCCTCTGATGCTTCTGAATCGGAAGCCCCCCTGCAACACAATGTACCTCCTGAGTGTCTGATCTCCTCTGCTCCAGCTTCTATCAAACAAACACCTCCTGGAAAGACTTTCGTCCCTCCACGCCAGCGCCTCAAGATCCTCGCACCTCGCCGGCCACGCTGGCGTCAAGAAGTCCATCCAACTCATCTCTCGTTTATATTGGTGGCCTACCCTGGAGGCAGATGTCGCTGATTTCGTTCAGGCCTGTACAGTTTGTGCCCGGGACAAGACTCCTCGCCAGAAGCCTGCCGGTCTCCTTCATCCTTTGCAGGTTCCTGAGCTACCATGGTCTCAAATTGCCATGGATTTTATTACGGATCTGCCTTTATCCCATGGCAACACAGTCATTTGGGTGGTCGTTGATCGTTTCTCCAAGATGGCACATTTTATTCCACTTCCAGGCCTTCCTTCAGCGCCACAGTTGGCGAAGCAATTTTTTGTGCACATTTTTCACCTTCACAGGCTTCCCACGCATATCGTCTCGGATAGAGGCGTTCAATTTGTATCAAAATTTTGGAGAGCTTTCTGTAATCAATTAAAAATCAAATAAAATTTCTCATCCTCCTATCATCCCCAATCCAATGGGCAGGTAGAGAGAGTTAACCAGATCCTTGGTGACTATTTGTGACATTTTGTTTCCTCCCGCCAGGACGATTGGGCCGATCTTCTACCCTAGGCTTGTTACGCCTAGCGCTCCGGGTCCCCGCTCCTCCCCGGAGCGCTCACGGCGTCTTTCTCCCTGCAGCTCCCCGGTCAGCGCTGACCGGGAGCGCTGCTCTGCCATGGCCGTTGGGGATGCGATTCGCACAGCGGGACGCGCCCGCTCGCGAATCGCATCCCAGGTCACTTACCCGTTCCCGTCTCCTGCAGTCATGTGCTGGCGCGCGCGGCTCCGCTCTCTAGGGCGCGCGCGCGCCAGCTCCCTGAGACTTAAAGGGCCAGTGCACCAATGATTGGTGCCTGGCCCAATTAGCTTAATTGGTTCCCACCTGTTCCCTGGCTATATCTAGTCTCCTCCCTTGCACTCCCTTGCCGGATCTTGTTGCCTTAGTGCCAGTGAAAGCGTTCCTTGTGTGTTTAATAGCCTGTGTACCAGTACCTTTGCTATCTCCCCTGACTACGAACCTTGCCGCCTGCCCCCGACCTTCTGCTACGTCCGACCTTGCTACTGCCTACTCCCTTGTACCTCGCCTTTCTTCAGTATCTTCAGCAGCCAGAGAGGTGAGCCGTTGCTAGTGGATACGACCTGGTCACTACTGCCGCAGCAAGACCATCCCGCTTTGCGGCGGGCTCTGGTGAAAACCTGTAGTGGCTTAGAACCGGTCCACTAGCGCGGTCCTCGCCAATCCCTCTCTGGCACAGAGGATCCACCTCCTGCCAGCCGGCATCGTGACAGTAGATCCGGCCATGGATCCCGCTGAAGTTCCTCTGCCAGCTGCCGCCGACCTCCCTACATTGGTCGCCCGACAAGAGCACCAGCTGTCGTACTTGACCACCATGCTACAGCAGCTCCAGTCACAGCAACAGCAGCAACAGTCACAGCTACAGCAAGTTCAGTCTCAGCTACAGCAGCAACAACCATCTCCTCCGCCAGCTCCTGCACCCCTTCCGCAGCGACTGGCCACTCCTAGCCTCCGCCTGTCTTTGCCAGACAAATTTAATGGGGACTCTAAGTTTTGCCGTGGCTTCCTTTCGCAATGTTCTCTGCACTTGGAGATGATGTCGGACCTGTTTCCTACTGAAAGGTCTAAGGTGGCTTTCGTAGTCAGCCTTCTCTCTGGAAAAGCCCTGTCATGGGCCACACCGCTCTGGGACCGCAATGACCCCGTCACTGCCTCTGTTCACTCCTTCTTCTCGGAAATTCGAAGTGTCTTTGAGGAACCTGCCCGAGCCTCTTCTGCTGAGACTGCCCTGCTGAACCTGGTCCAGGGTAATTCCTCCGTTGGCGAGTACGCCATACAATTCCGTACTCTTGCTTCTGAACTATCCTGGAATAATGAGGCTCTCTGCGCGACCTTTAAAAAAGGCCTATCCAGCAACATTAAAGATGTTCTGGCCGCACGAGAGACTCCTGCTAGCCTGCATGAACTCATTCATCTAGCCACTCGCATTGACATGCGTTTTTCTGAGAGGCATCAAGAGCTCCGCCAGGAAAAAGACTTAGATCTCTGGCCACCTCTCCCACAGTCTCCACTGCAATCTGCGCCTAGGCCTCCCGCCGAGGAGGCCATGCAAGTGGATCGGTCTCGCCTGACCCTGGAAGAGAGGAATCGCCGTAAGGAAGAGAATCTTTGTCTGTACTGTGCCAGTACTGAACATTTTCTGGTGGATTGCCCAATCCGTCCTCCACGTCTGGGAAACGCACGCTCGCACTCTGCTCTCGTGGGTGTGGCGTCTCTTGATGCCAAGTCGGCTTCTCCACGTCTCACGGTACCTGTTCGGATTTCCACTTCAGCCAGCTCTCCCCTCTCAGCCGTGGCCTGCCTGGACTCTGGAGCTTCTGGGAATTTTATTCGGGACTCCTTTGTGAATAAATTCCGTATTCCGGTGACCCGTCTTGTCAAGCCACTCCGCATTTCCGCGGTCAACGGAGCCAGGTTGGACTGTACCATACGTTTCCGCACGGAGCCCCTTCTTATGAGCATCGGATCTCATCACGAGAGGATTGAACTTTTGGTCCTCCCCAATTGCACCTCGGAGATTCTCCTTGGACTTCCCTGGCTTCAACTTCATTCCCCAACCCTGGATTGGTCCACTGGGGAGATCAAGAGTTGGGGGTCCTCTTGTTCCAAGAACTGTCTAAAACCGGTTCCCAGTAACCCTTGCCGTAACTCTGTGGTTCCTCCTGTATCCGGTCCCCCTAAGGTCATTAAGGACTCTGCCTGCCACAGGAAATGCCCTTCCCCCCCTCCCAGTTCCATCAGGCAAGCTTCTGTGTCCCCTCATGGCCCTCGTCCTGGTGTCACACTGCCCCGTGCCAGGTCTCGCCCTCTGCCCTCTCTCCCCATTCCTACTCCTGCGGTTCTGCCTGCCGTTGAGGAATCCCTCCATCCTTTCCCGGTGTCCTTATCCCAGGGGAGGCAGTTACCCGATAAAGAGAAGGGGAGACCTAAGGGGGGGGGTACTGTTACGCCTAGCGCTCCGGGTCCCCGCTCCTCCCCGGAGCGCTCACGGCGTCTTTCTCCCTGCAGCTCCCCGGTCAGCGCTGACCGGGAGCGCTGCTCTGCCATGGCCGTTGGGGATGCGATTCGCACAGCGGGACGCGCCCGCTCGCGAATCGCATCCCAGGTCACTTACCCGTTCCCGTCTCCTGCAGTCATGTGCTGGCGCGCGCGGCTCCGCTCTCTAGGGCGCGCGCGCGCCAGCTCCCTGAGACTTAAAGGGCCAGTGCACCAATGATTGGTGCCTGGCCCAATTAGCTTAATTGGTTCCCACCTGTTCCCTGGCTATATCTAATTTCCTCCCTTGCACTCCCTTGCCGGATCTTGTTGCCTTAGTGCCAGTGAAAGCGTTCCTTGTGTGTTTAATAGCCTGTGTACCAGTACCTTTGCTATCTCCCCTGACTACGAACCTTGCCGCCTGCCCCCGACCTTCTGCTACGTCCGACCTTGCTACTGCCTACTCCCTTGTACCTCGCCTTTCTTCAGTATCTTCAGCAGCCAGAGAGGTGAGCCGTTGCTAGTGGATACGACCTGGTCACTACCGCCGCAGCAAGACCATCCCGCTTTGCGGCGGGCTCTGGTGAAAACCTGTAGTGGCTTAGAACCGGTCCACTAGCGCGGTCCTCGCCAATCCCTCTCTGGCACAGAGGATCCACCTCCTGCCAGCCGGCATCGTGACAAGGCTGAATTCTCGTACAATTTCAAGGACTCTGAATCCTCCGCCAAATCCCCGTTCTTTGTGGTGTACGTCCGTCACCCTCTGCCCCCCCTCCCTACTCCCACTTCTTATGGTTTGCCTGCTGTTGATGAAGTTACCCGGGACTTCTCCACCATCTGGAAGGAAACTCAAAAATCCCTCCTACTGGCCTCATCCCGGATGAAGAAGCATGCCGACAAAAAGAGGAGAACTCCTCCTGTCTTTGCTCCTGGAGACAAAGTGTGGCTCTCCGCCAAGTATATCCGCTTCCGTGTCCCCAGTTATAAGCTGGGACCACGTTATCTTGGACCCTTTAAAATCAAGAGTCAAATCAATCCTGTCTCCTACAAACTCCTTCTTCCCCCTTCTCTCCGTATTCCTAACGCTTTTCATGTTTCTCTCCTTAAACCACTTGTCCTTAACCGCTTCTCTCCCAAGGTTGTCGCTCCAGCTCCTCCGATGTCTTCACTGTTTAAGAGATTCTCACTTCTAAGACAGTCAGAGGTAAAAAAAAAATTCTCGTAGATTGGGAGAATTGTGGACCTGAGGAGAGGTCTTGGGAACCCGAGGATAACATCCTCGACAAGGACCTCATTCACAAGTTCTCGGGTTCCAAAAAGAGGGGGAGACCCAAGGTGGGGAGGGGGTACTGTTACGCCGAGCGCTCCGGGTCCCCGCTCCTCCCCGGGGCGCTCGCAGCGTTTACGTTGTCGCAGTGTCCCGGTCAGACCGCTGACCGGGAGGGCTGCGCTAGTGTCTCTGGTGGGGATGCGACCCGCGATGCGGGACGCGCCTGCTCGCGGTTCGCATCCTAGCCTGCTTACCCGACCTGTTCCCCGTTTATCCAGTCCCGGCGCGCGCGGCTGTCAGGATTCGGCAGGCTGGAGGTGGATCCTCTGTGTCAGAGAGGGATTGGCGTGGACCGTGCCGGTGGACCGGTTCTAAGTTGCTACTGGTTTTCACCAGAGCCCGCCGCAAAGCGGGATGGTCTTGCAGCGGCGGTAGCAACCAGGTCGTATCCACCGGCAACGGCTCAACCTCTCTGACTGCTGAGATAGGCGTGGTACAAGGGAGTAGACAAGAGCAAGGTTGGACGTAGCAGAAGGTCAGGGCAGGCAGCAAAGATCGTAGTCAGGGGCAACGGCAAGAGGTCTGGAACACTGGCTTGGGATACACAAGGAAACGCTTTCACTGGCACAATGGCAACAAGATCCGGCAAGGAAGTGAAGGGAAAGTGAGGTATAAATAGACAGGGAGCAGGTGGAGGCTAATTAGACTGATTGGGCCAGGCACCAATCATTGTACCGCGCCTATCTCAGCCGTCAGTCGGGGTTGAGTCGCTATCGGGTGGAAAGACCTGGGGGTTACCTGCCGCTGCAAGTCCATCCCGCTTTGCGGCGGGCTCTGGTGAATACCAGTAACCCCTTAGACTCCGTTCCCCTGGTATCATCCCACTGACACAGAGGATCCACCACCAGTATCCCCACAGTATCCGGATCCTGACAGTGTAAAATGGCTGGGTCCTTAAGGGGTTAATACACCGGCAGGTATACAACGTGTAGTATAACACTGAATTTAGCACAGAGACAGAAAAAAAGGTGGTATATGGTACACTATTTACTTGTATGTAGGCCCTTTGCAATGATGAGCGCACTGTTAAGCGTATTTGTACGCAGGAAAACTTTTTTTTCTTTAATACACCGGCAGGTTTATAACGTGTAAAATGGCCTGGTCCTTAAGGGGTTAATACACCGGCAGGTGTATAACGTGTGGTATAACACTGAATTTAGCACAGAGACAGAGTAACAGGTGAAAAATGGTAAAAAGGCACTAAAGTCCACACTAACATGACTTATTTCTGAACAGCAGCAGGACCCAACAGTGCAGCACCACCAAAAAAAAAATCCAGGGATTAACCCCTAAATTGCTCTCTGTCACACAATTCTGAGCAGCAGAAGATTTGTGGAGAAAAAAAACTCAATAGAACTGAAAAATGAGGAGATAAGATGGTGGATAAAGTTGAGGCAGCTTGGAGATCTGTATGAGGCAGCTGACAGCTATCTGCCCCTCTCTGCTGCAATGCTCTATAACGGGAATAGGAGGTTTAGCAATCAATGATCCTTCTCAGAGTAACAGCACAGCACTCTGCACTCCTGCCTTTCCCTAATGCTGATGTGACTAGCAGTTGTAGTGTAACGCTGTGGTATGAGCTATTCACACACACACAGTCCTGTCCTCTCCATCTGACTGCATAGATGAAATGAAGAGAGGCAAGATGGCCGCCGATTATATAGGGGCTGTGACATCACAGGGGTCAGTGAACACTGATAGGCTGCATCTCACATGTGGTTCAGGAAATTTGTAACGGATTCGGGTTCGTCAAGTTTGATTCGCTCATCTCTAATTACAGTCATTGTCCTCCCTGTATATTACAGTCATTGTCCTCCTCCTTGTATATTACAGTCATGGTCCTCCTCCCCGTGTATATTACAGTCATTGTCCTCCCCCGTGTATATTACAGTCATAGTCCTCCCCGTGTATATTACAGTCATTGTCCTCCTCCTCCGTGTATATTACAGTCATTGTCCTCCTCCTCCGTGTATATTACAGTCATTGTCCTCCTCCGTGTATATTACAGTCATTATTCTCCTCCTCCGTGTATATTACAGTCATTGTCCTCCTCCGTGTATATTACAGTCATTGTCCTCCTCCCCGTGTATATTACAGTCATTGTCCTCCTCCGTGTATATTACAGTCATTGTCCTCCTCCGTGTATATTACAGTCATTGTCCTCCCCCGTGTATAAAATAGTCATTGTCCTCCTCCGTGTATATTACAGTCATTGTCCTCCTCCGTGTATATTACAGTCATTGTCCTCCTCCTCCGTGTATATTACAGTCATTGTCCTCCCCCGTGTATATTACAGTCATTGTCCTCCTCCGTGTATATTACAGTCATTGTCCTCCCCCGTGTATATTACAGTCATTGTCCTCCTCCTCCCTGTATATTACAGTCATTATCCTCCTCCTCCCTGTATATTACAGTCATTGTCCTCCCCCGTGTATATTACAGTCATTGTCCTCCCCCGTGTATATTACAGTCATTGTCCTCCCCCGTGTATATTACAGTCATTGTCCTCCTCCGTGTATATTACAGTCATTGTCCTCCCCTCCGTGTATATTAGTCATTGTCCTCCCCCGTGTATATTACAGTCATTGTCCTCCTCCGTGTATATTACAGTCATTGTCCTCCTCCGTGTATATTACAGTCATTGTCCTCCCCTCCGTGTATATTAGTCATTGTCCTCCCCCGTGTATATTACAGTCATTGTCTTCCTCCGTGTATATTACAGTCATTGTCATCCCCTGTGTATATTACAGTCATTGTCATCCCCTGTGTATATTACAGTCATTTTCCTCCTCCTCCGTGTATATTACAGTCATTGTCCTCCCCCGTGTATATTACAGTCATTGTCCTCCTCTGTGTATATTACAGTCATTGTCCTCCACCTCTGTGTATATTACAGTCATTGTCCTCCTCCGTGTATATTACAGTCATCGTCCTTCCTGTGTATATTACAGTCATTGTCCTCCTCCGTGTATATTACAGTTATTGTCCTCCCCCGTGTATATTACAGTCATTGTCCTCCACCGTGTATATTACAGTCATTGTCCTCCTCTGTGTATATTACAGTCATTGTCCTCCTCCTCCGTGTATATTACAGTCATTGTCCTCCTCCGTGTATATTACAGTCATTGTCCTCCTCCCCGTGTATATTACAGTCATTGTCCTCCCCCGTGTATATTACAGTCATTGTCCTCCTCCCCTGTGTATATTACAGTCATTGTCCTCCCCGTGTATATTACAGTCATTGTCCTCCTCCTCCGTGTATATTACAGTCATTGTCCTCCCCCGTTTATATTACAGTCATTGTCCTCCCCCGTGTATATTACAGTCATTGTCCTCCTCCGTGTATATTACAGTCATTGTCCTCCTCCCTGTATATTACAGTCATTGTCCTCCTCTGTGTATATTACAGTAATTGTCCTCCTCCGTGTATATTACAGTCATAGTCCTCCTCCATGTATATTACAGTCAGTGTCCTTCTCCTTCATGTATATTACAGTCATTGTCCTCCTTCATGTATATTACAGTCAGTGTCCTTTTCCTCCATGTATATTACAGTTATTGTCCTCCTCCGTGTGTATTACAGTCATTGTCCTCCTCCATGTATATTACAGTCAGTGTCCTTCTCCTCCATGTATATTACAGTCATTGTCCTCCTCCGTGTGTATTACAGTCATTGTCCTCCTCCATGTATATTACAGTCAGTGTCCTTTTCCTCCATGTATATTACAGTCATTGTCCTCCCCCGTGTATATTACAGTCATTGTCCTCCTCCGTGTGTATTACAGTCATTGTCCTCCTCCATGTATATTACAGTCATTGTCCTCCTCCATGTATATTACAGTCATTGTCCTCCTCCCCCGTGTATATTACAGTCATTGTCCTCCCCCGTGTATATTACAGTCATTGTCCTCCTCCTCCGTGTATATTACAGTCATTGTCCTCCTCTGTGTATATTACAGTCATTGTCCTCCTCCTCTGTGTATATTACAGTCATTGTCCTCCTCCTCCGTGTATATTACAGTCATTGTCCTCCTCCTCCGTGTATATTACAGTCATTGTCCTCCTCCTCCGTGTATATTACAGTCATTGTCCTCCTCCTCCTTGTATATTACAGTCATTGTCCTCCTCTGTGTATATTACAGTCATTGTCCTCCTCCCCCGTGTATATTACAGTCATTGTCCTCCTCCGTGTATATTACAGTCATTGTCCTCCCCCGTGTATATTACAGTCATTGTCCTCCTCCGTGTATTTTACCGTCATTGTTCTTTTGCCTGTATATTACAGTCATTGTCCTCCCCGTGTATATTACAGTCATTGTCCTCCCCCGTGTATATTACAGTCATTGTCCTCCTCCCCTGTGTATATTACAGTCATTGTCCTCCCCGTGTATATTACAGTCATTGTCCTCCTCCTCCGTGTATATTACAGTCATTGTCCTCCCCCGTTTATATTACAGTCATTGTCCTCCCCCGTGTATATTACAGTCATTGTCCTCCTCCGTGTATATTACAGTCATTGTCCTCCTCCCTGTATATTACAGTCATTGTCCTCCTCTGTGTATATTACAGTAATTGTCCTCCTCCGTGTATATTACAGTCATAGTCCTCCTCCATGTATATTACAGTCAGTGTCCTTCTCCTCCATGTATATTACAGTCATTGTCCTCCTTCATGTATATTACAGTCAGTGTCCTTTTCCTCCATGTATATTACAGTTATTGTCCTCCTCCGTGTGTATTACAGTCATTGTCCTCCTCCATGTATATTACAGTCAGTGTCCTTCTCCTCCATGTATATTACAGTCATTGTCCTCCTCCGTGTGTATTACAGTCATTGTCCTCCTCCGTGTGTATTACAGTCATTGTCCTCCTCCATGTATATTACAGTCAGTGTCCTTTTCCTCCATGTATATTACAGTCATTGTCCTCCTCCGTGTGTATTACAGTCATTGTCCTCCTCCATGTATATTACAGTCATTGTCCTCCTCCATGTATATTACAGTCATTGTCCTCCTCCATGTGTATTACAGTCATTGTCCTCCCCCGTGTATATTACAGTCATTGTCCTCCTCCTTCATGTATATTACAGTCATTGTCCTCCTCCGTGTATATTACAGTCATTGTCCTCCTTCTCCGTGTATATTACAGCCATTGTCCTCCCCTGTGTATATTACAGTCATTGTCCTCCTCCCCCGTGTATATTACAGTCATTGTCCTCCTCCCCCGTGTATATTACAGTCATTGTCCTCCCCCGTGTATATTACAGTCATTGTCCTCCTCCTCCGTGTATATTACAGTCATTGTCCTCCTCTGTGTATATTACAGTCATTGTCCTCCTCCTCTGTGTATATTACAGTCATTGTCCTCCTCCTCCGTGTATATTACAGTCATTGTCCTCCTCCTCCGTGTATATTACAGTCATTGTCCTCCTCCTCCGTGTATATTACAGTCATTGTCCTCCTCCTCCTTGTATATTACAGTCATTGTCCTCCTCTGTGTATATTACAGTCATTGTCCTCCTCCCCCGTGTATATTACAGTCATTGTCCTCCTCCGTGTATATTACAGTCATTGTCCTCCCCCGTGTATATTACAGTCATTGTCCTCCTCCGTGTATTTTACCGTCATTGTTCTTTTCCCTGTATATTACAGTCATTGTCCTCCCCGTGTATATTACAGTCATTGTCCTCCCCCGTGTATATTACAGTCATTGTCCTCCTCCCCTGTGTATATTACAGTCATTGTCCTCCCCATGTATATTACAGTCATTGTCCTCCTCCTCCGTGTATATTACAGTCATTGTCCTCCCCCGTTTATATTACAGTCATTGTCCTCCCCCGTGTATATTACAGTCATTGTCCTCCTCCGTGTATATTACAGTCATTGTCCTCCTCCCTGTATATTACAGTCATTGTCCTCCTCTGTGTATATTACAGTAATTGTCCTCCTCCGTGTATATTACAGTCATAGTCCTCCTCCATGTATATTACAGTCAGTGTCCTTCTCCTCCATGTATATTACAGTCATTGTCCTCCTTCATGTATATTACAGTCAGTGTCCTTTTCCTCCATGTATATTACAGTTATTGTCCTCCTCCGTGTGTATTACAGTCATTGTCCTCCTCCATGTATATTACAGTCAGTGTCCTTCTCCTCCATGTATATTACAGTCATTGTCCTCCTCCGTGTGTATTACAGTCATTGTCCTCCTCCATGTATATTACAGTCAGTGTCCTTTTCCTCCATGTATATTACAGTCATTGTCCTCCTCCGTGTGTATTACAGTCATTGTCCTCCTCCATGTATATTACAGTCATTGTCCTCCTCCATGTATATTACAGTCATTGTCCTCCTCCATGTATATTATAGTCATTGTCCTCCCCGTGTATATTACAGTCATTGTCCTCCTCCTTCATGTATATTACAGTCATTGTCCTCCTCCGTGTATATTACAGTCATTGTCCTCCTTCTCCATGTATATTACAGTCATTGTCCTCCCCTGTGTATATTACAGTCATTGTCCTCCTCTCCCGTGTATATTACAGTCATTGTCCTCCTCCCCCGTGTATATTACAGTCATTGTCCTCCCCCGTGTATATTACAGTCATTGTCCTCCTCCTCCGTGTATATTACAGTCATTGTCCTCCTCTGTGTATATTACAGTCATTGTCCTCCTCCTCTGTGTATATTACAGTCATTGTCCTCCTCCTCCGTGTATATTACAGTCATTGTCCTCCTCCTCCGTGTATATTACAGTCATTGTCCTCCTCCTCCGTGTATATTACAGTCATTGTCCTCCTCCTCCTTGTATATTACAGTCATTGTCCTCCTCTGTGTATATTACAGTCATTGTCCTCCTCCCCGTGTATATTACAGTCATTGTCCTCCTCCGTGTATATTACAGTCATTGTCCTCCCCCGTGTATATTACAGTCATTGTCCTCCTCCGTGTATTTTACCGTCATTGTTCTTTTCCCTGTATATTACAGTCATTGTCCTCCTCGGTGTATATTACAGTCATTGTCCTCCTCTGCGTATATTACAATCAGTGTCCTCCTCCGTGTATATTACAGTCATTGTCCTCCCCCATGTATATTACAGTCATTGTTCTCCTCCCCCGTGTATATTACAGTCATTGTCCTCCTCCGTGTATATTACAGTCATTGTCCTCCCCGTGTATATTACAGTCATTGTCCTCCTCCGTGTATATTACAGTCATTGTCCTCCCCCGTGTATATTACAGTCATTGTTTTCCTCCTCCGTGTATATTACAGTCATTGTCCTCCTCCGTGTATATTACAGTCATTGTCCTCCTCCCTGTATATTACAGTCATTGTCCTCCTCCGTGTATATTACAGTCATTGTCCTCCCCCGTGTATATTACAGTCATTGTCCTCCTCCCTGTATATTACAGTCATTGTTTTCCTCCTCCCTGTATATTACAGTCATTGTCCTCCTCCGTGTATATTAGTCATTGTCCTCCTCCGTGTATTTTACAGTCATTGTCCTCCCCCATGTATATTACAGTCATTGTCCTCCTCCCTGTATATTACAGTCATTGTCCTCCCCGTGTATATTACAGTCATTGTCCTCCCCCATGTATATTACAGTCATTGTCCTCCTCCCCCGTGTATATTACAGTCATTGTCCTCCACCGTGTATATTACAGTCATTGTCCTCCCCCGTGTATATTACAGTATTGTCCTCCTCTGTGTATATTACAGTCATTGTCCTCCCTCGTGTATATTACAGTCATTGTCCTCCCCGTGTATATTACAGTCATTGTCCTCCCCCGTGTATATTACAGTCATTGTCCTCCTCCCCCGTGTATATTACAGTCATTGTCCTCCACCGTGTATATTACAGTCATTGTCCTCCCCCGTGTATATTACAGTATTGTCCTCCTCTGTGTATATTACAGTCATTGTCCTCCCTCGTGTATATTACAGTCATTGTCCTCCCCGTGTATATTACAGTCATTGTCCTCCCCCATGTATATTACAGTCATTGTTCTCCTCCGTGTATATTACAGTCATTGTCCTCCTCCCCCGTGTATATTACACTCATTGTCCTCCTCCGTGTATATTACACTCAGTGTCCTCCGACGTGTATATTACAGTCATTGTCCTCCCCCGTGTATATTACAGTCATTGTCCTCCCCCGTGTATATTACAGTCATTGTCCTCCTCTTTGTATATTACAGTCATTGTCCTCCTCCGTGTTTACTACAGTCAGTGTCCTCCTCCCTGTATATTACAGTCATTGTCCTCCTCCGTGTATATTACCGTCATTGTCCTCCTCCGTGTTTACTACAGTCAGTGTCCTCCTCCCTGTATATTACAGTCATTGTCCTCCCCCGTGTATATTACAGTCATTGTCCTCCTCCTTGTATATTACAGCCATTGTCGTCCTCCTCCGTGTATATTACAGTCATTGTCCTCCTCCGTGTGTATTACAGTCATTGTCCTCCTCCGTGTATATTACAGTCAGTGTCCTTCTCCTCCATGTATATTACAGTCATTGTCCTCCCCCGTGTATATTACAGTCATAGTCCTCCTCCATGTATATTACAGTCAGTGTCCTTCTCCTCCATGTATATTACAGTCATTGTCCTCCTCCATGTGTATTACAGTCATTGTCCTCCTCCATGTATATTACAGTCAGTGTCCTTCTCCTCCATGTATATTACAGTTATTGTCCTCCTCCGTGTGTATTACAGTCATTGTCCTCCTCCATGTATATTACAGTCAGTGTCCTTCTCCTCCATGTATATTACAGTCATTGTCCTCCTCCGTGTCTATTACAGTCATTGTCCTCCTCCATGTATATTACAGTCAGTGTCCTTCTCCTCCATGTATATTACAGTCATTGTCCTCCTCCGTGTGTATTACAGTCATTGTCCTCCTCCATGTATATTACAGTCATTGTCCTCCTCCATGTATATTACAGTCATTGTCCTCCTCCATGTATATTACAGTCATTGTCCTCCCCCGTGTATATTACAGTCATTGTCCTCCTCCTTCATGTATATTACAGTCATTGTCCTCCTCCGTGTATATTACAGTCATTGTCCTCCTCCGTGTATATTACAGTCGTTGTCCTCCTCCCTGTATATTACAGTCATTGTCCTCCCCCCGTGTATATTACAGTCATTGTCCTCCTCCTCCGCGTATATTACAGTCATTGTCCTCCTCCTCCGCGTATATTACAGTCATTGTCCTCCTCCTCCGCGTATATTACAGTCATTGTCCTCCTCCTCCATGTATATTACAGTCATTGTCCTCCTCCTCCTTGTATATTACAGTCATTGTCCTCCTCTGTGTATATTACAGTCATTGTCCTCCTCCTCTGTGTATATTATAGTCATTGTCCTCCTCCGTGTATATTACAGTCATTGTCCTCCCCCTTGTATATTACAGTCATTGTCCTCCTCCGTGTATATAACAGTCATTGTCCTCCTCCTCCGTATATATTACAGTCATTGTCCTCCTCCGTGTATATTACAGTCATTGTCCTCCCCCGTGTATATTACAGTCATTGTCCTCCTCCGTGTATATTACCGTCATTGTTCTCTTCCCTGTATATTACAGTCATTGTCCTCCTCGGTGTATATTACAGTCATTGTCCTCCTCTGCGTATATTACAATCAGTGTCCTCCTCCGTGTATATTGCAGTCATTGTCCTCCCCCGTGTATATTACAGTCAGTGTCCTCCTCAGTGTATATTACAGTCATTGTCCTCCTCCGTGTATATTACAGTCATTGTCCTCCCCCGTGTATATTGCAGTCATTGTCCTCCCCCATGTATATTACAGTCATTGTTCTCCTCCCCCGTGTATATTACAGTCATTGTTCTCCTCCCCCGTGTATATTACAGTCATTGTCCTCCTCCGTGTATATTACAGTCATTGTCCTCCTCCGTGTATATTACAGTCATTGTCCTCCCCCGTGTATATTACAGTCATTGTTTTCCTCCTCCGTGTATATTACAGTCATTGTCCTCCTCCATGTATATTACAGTCATTGTCCTCCTCCGTGTATATTACAGTCATTGTTTTCCTCCTCCGTGTATATAACAGTCATTGTCCTCCTCCGTGTATATTACAGTCATTGTCCTCCTCCCTGTATATTACAGTCATTGTCCTCCTCTGTGTATATTACAGTCATTGTCCTCCCCTGTGTATATTACAGTCATTGTCCTCCTCCCTGTATATTACAGTCATTGTCCTCCTTTCCTCCCTCCCTCCTCCTTTCCTCCCTCCCTTCCTCCTCCTTTCCTCCCTTCCTCCCTCCCTTCCTCCCTCCTCCTTTCCTTCCTCCCTCCCTCCTCTCCTTCCTCCCTCCTTTCCTCCCTCCTCCTTTCCTTCCTCCCTCCCTCCTCTCCTTCCTCCCTCCCTTCCTCCCTCCTCCTTCCTTCCTTCCTCCCTCCCTCCCTCCTCCTTTCCTTCCTCCTCCCTCCTCCTTTCCTCCCTACTCCTTCCCTTCCTCCTTTCCTTCCTTTCTCCCTCCTTTCCTTCCTCCCTCCTTTCCTCCCTCCCTCCCTCCCTTCCTCCCTCCTTTCCTCCTTTCCTCCCTCCCTCCCACCCTCCTCCTTTCCTCTCTCCTCCTTTCCTCCCTCCTCTCCTTCCTCCCTCCTTCCCTCCCTCCTTTCCTCCCTCCCTTCCTCTCTCCCTCCTTTCCTCCTTTCCTCCCTCCTTTCCTCCCTCCTCCTTTCCTCCCCCCTCCTTTCCTCCCTTCCTCCCTCCTCCTTTCCTCCCTCCCTCCTCCTTTCCTCCCTCCCTCCTCCTTTCCTCCCCTTCCTCCTTTCCTTCCTTCCTTCCTCCCTCCCTCCCCCCTCCTTTCCTCCCTCTCTCTCTCCCCCCCTCCTTTCCTCCCCCCTCCTTCATTCCTCCCTCCCTCCTTCCTCCCTCCTTTCCTCCCTCCTTCTTTCCTCCCTCCCTCCCTCCTCCTTTCCTCCCTCCCTCCTCCTTTCCTCCCTTCCTCCTTCCCTCCCTCCTTCCTCCTTCTCTCCCTCCCTCCTCCTCCTTTCTCCCTCCCTCCTTTCCTCCCTCCCTCCCTTCCTCCCTTCCTCCCTTCGTCCTTCCCTCCCTCCCTCTTCCTTTCCTCCCTTCCTCCTTCCCTCCCTCCCTCCCTCCTCCCTTCCTCCCTCCCTCCTCCTTTTCTCAATCCTCCTTTCCTCCCTCCCTCCCTCCTCCTTTCCTCCCTCCCTCCTCTCCTTCCTCCCTGGCTCCTTTCCTCCCCTCCCTCCTTTCCCTTCTCCCTCCCTCCTCTCCTTCCTCCCTCCCTTCCTCCTTTCCTCCCTCCTCCTTACCTCCCTCCCTTCCTCCTCCTTTCCTCCCTCCTCCTTTCCTCCCTCCCTCCTCCTTCCTCCCTCCCTCCTTTCCTCCCTCCCTCCTCCTTTCCTCCTCCCTTCCTCCTCCTTCTCTCCCTCCCTCCCTCCTCCTTTCCTCCCTCCTTTCCTCCCTCCTCCTTTCCTCCCTCCCTCCCTCCTCATTCTCTCCCTCCCTCCCTCCTCCTTTCCTCCCTCCCTCCCTCCTTTCCTCCCTCCCTCCCTTCCTCCCTTCCTCCTTCCCTCCCTCCTCCTTTCCTCCCTCCCTCGCTCCTTTCCTCCCTCCCTTCCTCCTCCTTCTCTCCATACCCTCCCTCCCTCCTCCTTTCCTCCCTCCCTCCTTTCCTCCCTCCTCCTTTCCTCCCTCCCTCCCTCCTCCTTCTCTACCTCCCTCCCTCCTCCTTTCCTCCCTCCCTCCTTTCCTCCCTCCCTCCCTCCTTTCCTCCCTCCCTTCCTCCTTCCCTCCCTCCTCCTTTCCTCCCTCCTCCCTCCTTTCCTCCCTCCCTCCCTCCTTTCCTCCCTTCCTCCTTTCCTCCCTCCCTCTTCCCTTCCTCCCTCCCTCCTCCTTTTCTCCATCCTCCTTTCCTCCCTCCCTCCCTCCTTTCCTCTCTCCCTCCCTCCTCCTTTCCTCCCTCCCTCCTTTCCTCCCCCCTCCTCTCCTTCCTCCCTCCCTCCTTTCCTCCCTCCCTCCTCTCCTTCCTCCCTCCCTTCCTCCTTTCCTCCTTTCCTCCCTCCTCCATTCCTCCCTCCCTTCCTCCTCCTTTCCTCCCTCCTCCTTTCCTCCCTCCCTTCCTCCTCCTTTCCTCCTTCCTCCCTCCCTTCCTCCCTCCTCCTTTCCTTCCTCCCTCCCTCCTCTCCTTCGTCCCTCCCTTCCTCCCTCCTCCTTTCCATCCTCCCTCCCTCCTCTCCTCCTCCCTCCTTTCCTCCCTCCTCCTTTCCTTCCTCCCTCCCTCCTCTCCTTCCTCCCTCCCTTCCTCCCTCCTCCTTTCCTCCCCCCTCCCCTCCCTCCCTCCTCCTTTCCTTCCTCCCTCCCTCCTCTCCTTCCTCCCTCCTTCCCTCCCTCCCTCCCTCCTCCTTTCCTCCCTCCCTCCTTTCCTCCCTCCCTTCCTCTCTCCCTCCTTTCCTCCTTTCCTCCCTCCTTTCCTCCCTCCTCCTTTCCTCCCTTCCTCCTCCTCCTTTCCTCCCCCCTCCCTTCCTCCCTCCCTCTCTCCTCCTTTCCTCCCTTCCTCCCTCCCTCCCTCCTCCTTTCCTCCCTCCCTCCCTCCTCCTTTCCTCCTTTCCTCCCTCCCTCCTCCTTTCCTTCCTTCCTTCCTCCCTCCCCTCCC